>NC_052135.2:73043682-73254237 GCF_016086655.4 Lepeophtheirus salmonis | reverse complement strand
CTCGCTTGAAGGTGTTTATTACGGATGGAGCTTCTTATTTCAAAAAACCAAGCAATGGTGTTCAGAAAACTCATAAAAGGCAAAGAAAAAACAACAACTGCTTAAATGGTCACAACAACGGGGTTAGTAGATTTGGATGGTTCGCAACGAGTTTGTTTGCCACTAGTTTCTATACTTAAAGACTTGGGTATGATCATTAGGTTTTCCAATAATACATACTCAATAAATATTACTTTTTTATCACTTAAAGATTAGCTACGGTTCATAAGCTCCAAGAAATGGTGTTCAGAAAACTCATAAAAGGCAAAACAGCTGCTTAAATGGTCACAACAACGGGGGTAGTTGCATTGGGTGTAGCATTATGATTAGCAATTGTGTGTATCCTTCATGATAATAGTATGTTGTTATACAAGAATAAATAACGGTGGGAAATCTTTTTTGATGTTCTTAATAAGGAGTAATATTGCGGGGCATTACTATATAATTAGCTTTTGCTCTAAATATTTACGATGTCATGTTAGAAAACTACATTCATTCAAGAATGGTTGCTTGAATTGTCGGATCAGTTATAAAGCTGTCTTATTTTTATATCTAAGATAAGTAATTAAGGTTTAAAATTTGACTGCATGGATTAACTTTTCTTTTTTTAAATAAAAATGAAATAAATGAAAGTAGGATTCTAAAAGCTGTTCTTATTAAGATTGGAAGAAGAGATGGATTTAATTCTAATATTTTTTTTATTAGTTTATTTATTGTCTAATTTTATGATTTTGACATTTACTTTATTATTAATAATTATTTAGATCTAATTGGTAGAGATACCCTGTACACAATTGTATATAGTAACTTTCACATAAGGAAAAAGGGGTGATGATCTTTGTGATTAAACTCCACGTCTGGCTTGTGTTTTGCAACCTAAAGTTATGACATATTTAACTGAATTCTGATGTCAGAACAAGAAAATATTATTTGGATCAATCTATTATTTCAATAACTGTATGTATAATTTATTGTTATTAGTTATATGATTCTTATTGTTTAATTTTGTATCCTTAATATAAATGTATGATGGTTCATAATATATATAATTTAA
Organism: Lepeophtheirus salmonis; assembly: GCF_016086655.4. Taxonomy (NCBI): domain Eukaryota; kingdom Metazoa; phylum Arthropoda; class Copepoda; order Siphonostomatoida; family Caligidae; genus Lepeophtheirus; species Lepeophtheirus salmonis. Next base: position 73,253,144 of record NC_052135.2, on the reverse strand, counting down.
GCCTTCTTTTTTAACTTGGAACTTCAAATATATTTTAAAATACTCTATTTTCTCGTTTCATTAGTTATTATTCTGAGAATATGGTCCATAATGAATTACAATTTCATGGAGTGTGACGTTTTCAAATATACTGTAACGGATAAAAAACGTCTAAGTCAATTATACATAGTATATCTTCATTAAAAATTTGGCTAATAAATACTTTCGTTATACCCTCAAAAATCCTAATAAAGCAGGCAGATGATAATCACATCAGTATTTTAAAAAATGATACCATATGTATTTTTCCCCTTCTCCTTGGATGCGTTTTTCTTTACATGATTATCAACTTTGATTATTATATATTAATATGTCTAGTAGATCTAGACAGGATCTACATCCAGGTTTTACTTGTGTATCAATGTGTGTCTACTTTGTCTTAATATAGTTTCTTTGTAGATTAGAGGGTATCGTCCAAAACAAAAATTGAGAAAGTAAAGATTTAACCATGGCGAAAGTTGCGTCTTGCCGATAGATAACCCTATTTTTTGAGCCACCCCACTCCTATTGGCGTTCAAAGGTTTCGTATGAAGTAAATATGGCTCGCTCCAGTCTTCTCCTAGCGCTCTTAAACCAATACCATCTCTAGTTATCCAATATCAATACATGACTTATAAGACCATTGTTATAATAGAGAAGTTTGTACGAACAATTTTAATGTTTACTAATGAATGAGGCCGTTGCATATTTTCGTCAAGGATATCATCAATAAAATCCATATAGGACAATCAATATAAAAAACCAAATATGAAGATCTATTTTTGATAATTTACTCGTCTATATTTACATTAGTTACTTATATGATGTACATTAATGATTTTAGACTCGTTATTTACCATTCCAGTTTCTGAAACAGTCATTCCTTTGGACTGTGCCTCCTATTTTATTAAAAGAGTGACAATAGGGAATATTTGATACATCAAAGAACTTTAGATATTTATTCATAGTAGATCCTCACAAATGAGTTCGAAGTCGATTATTTATGGCCTATAATAGCTTTGTGTTGTTATGAAAATTACTCAAATCATAAAACGTTTGTTTGGCAACGATATCATTGAAAGATCCCCTTGTATAAAATACTATTTATTTTTTGCGAAAAATGGTTTTGGGTTCATATTACAATAGGAGATAAAGTTGAGAATGTAATAAGTTATTTAAGTAGTTAAACACCACCCCCACTTCTTTCCATTTTTTCTCCATATTTGTGATCACTTGTATAAACTTCTTTCTGAGCCACACGTGCAAGTCTTGAATGTGAAATCAACCCCTCTTTAATTGCAGCAACCATCTGAAATGAAAGGTATTTTGTTCGTTAAAAATTACTCGCATGAATTTTCATTTATATATGTTTTTTTTTACAGATGGAACTTACTTGTAAGTATTCATCGAGCTCTACCTTCCCATTTTCATTCGTATCAAGCTCTGATAAAATTGAATGAACTTGTTCACGCGTTAAATTAGCACCTTGCTTTTTCAATGATGCTCTTATATCGTTAACAGAAACGTATCCCTTGGAGCCTCTGTCTAGGAGATTGAAGCTTTTCGTTGCATCTTTGATATCGTTTTCAGATAAATCAATGTGAATTTTTTGTCTGGAACGCTTGTTAACATCTTTACCCATTTCGACTCTCAGAAAATTTAAAGAATCTTCCATATGTTTGATCTTTTCACTCTCTGACCACTTAAGTTCTTCAGCCATAATCTCAACGACTCTGGGCAAAACTTCCTCAGCAGCTTGAACATTTAAAAAGGATAGGCGTAACCTTCGTGCTATAACATCTACAGGTGTTAATGCATATTCTTTAATAGCGTATCGAACTTCGGCTTCAATATATGGAAACTCTGGGTGCAATTTTTTCCCGGCAATCGGCCACTTATGACCTGTTAGCTGAGCCATTTTACCCACACTGATTGCTCGGTCTCCATACGTTTGAGAAAGATGTTTGGCTACCTCTGTATCGACTCCCAAATCCTGAACTAATGCTATAAAGGAAGTCGGAGTCCATGTATGACCTCCCTCCAAAAGTAAGCCATCTGTTTGCGAATCTCTTTTTGGGGAAAGATGACAAGCCTCAACTGCTTTGTCTAATGTTTCTAATGCCATTGAACGATACGTAGTCCATTTACCTCCAGCTATTGTAATTAACCTGCTTTCAGATACGTGAATAATATGATTACGAACGAGACTCTGAGTGTCTTTTTTATTTGGGTCTAGAACAAGAGGACGTATACCTGACCAAGCTGAAAGAACATCTCCTCTTCTTATTTCAATATCAGGAGTTAGATAGTTTTTCACTTCATTCAATATAAATTGGATTTCTTTTTCGGTGGGAGCAGGAGAATGGGTAATTTCACAAGGGGAGTCAGTTGTACCAGCAATCGTTAATCCTTGCCAAGGTAGAAAAAAAATAACTCTACCATCAGAAGTTTGAGGGTCCAAGAGTCCCATGTTTTTAGGTGAATAATACTCCGGTAAAACTATATGAACTCCAGAAGAAGGTTTTACTATATCTATAACTGAATTATTATCCATTTTACGAATAGAGTCAGTAAATGGCCCCGTTGCATTAATTACGCATTTGGCCTTGATGGTCCACGAATCTTTTGTAATTTCATCAGTCACATTTGCTCCAACAACCTTCCCATTTTCATTCTATAATTGAAAAAACTCATTCAAAATAGATGAGCAATTAATTTTAATAAAACAATGCTCTTATATTTTGTCGAAGAAGAAAAAATAAAGGGACTAAACAATGAAATTACAATTACCTTCACAAGATTAGTTACTTTAATATGATTCCCCAAAGTTGCACCTAATCTGGCAGCAGTTAATGCAATTGACAAATTCATTCTAGCATCATTATGGGTACCATCGTAGTAAACGATCGCTCCTTTCAATGAATCATTTTTAAGCATAGGAAACTGCTCAAGTGCTCTCTCTTTATTAAGATAATATGAGGCCTTTAGACATTTATCCCCAGAAACAAAGTCATACATTTTTATTCCTGCCCAAAAATATGGAATCTGCCAATATTTATACACAGGAAGCATAATGGGTAATGGAAATGATAGGTGAGGAGCTATCTGTAACAAATTATCCCTTTCATGCAAAGCCTCTTCAACCATTTTGTATTGTTCATAGTCCAAATTCATTATTGCTTTTTGTAAATATCGAACCCCACCATGAATGAGCTTTGTACTCCTATATCAATTATTAAAAAAAAGTTAATCTATGCTTTGATTAATGTGTATTATATATTCATTAAAAAAAAGTATTTAATTTAGAAAATGTTGAAAATAAGATAAAATATCCCTACCTAGAAGATGTTCCAGATCCAAAGTCGTCCAATTCTACAAGAGCAGTACTTAATCCTCTTGTGATTGAGTCAAGAGCACAACCACTTCCTGTTACACCTCCTCCAATGATTAGCACATCGTATTCCTTATTCTTAAGGGAAGCAATGTTTTCACTTCTACTTACGAGTTTCTGTTTTGGTCTTCTATTTTTACTTTGATTGACTTTTAAAATATGATTTAAGGATTTCTATACGATCCATAACATAAAAGAATCAAAGAATGAACTTTTTATTAACATAATAAAATCATTATAATCAATATACCTTTGCATATCGATCCTCAGCCAAAATTTGAGACCAAAAAAATGCTCCACCAGCCAAAGTTACGGCACCAGATGCTCCCAATAATATCTTCTTTAAATTTGCATTCTTCATCATTTGAAATTATTTGTTAACCATCAACAATCCAACAACATATTGCAACTAAATTAACACTTAATATAAAATATAGATGTTTAGATTTTTCAGTTTTTGAAATATAACTCCTAAAATCTAATCTCCTCATAATTACATTTTTATCTTTTTTTTCGGAATAAAATATATGCATTTTCGTAAGTTATAGCAGGTATTTCTCACTGTAAGCTACACATTTTTAAATGTGTTACAAATCTACAAGTAGTTTCTTGGTAATTGAACCACAGCACGTGTTTACTAACCAGTTATCAAATAATGTATACAATCCACTTATTCGTTAAATATTTTTGCAATAAAAATAGTGATTGTAACAAAATAATTTCATTTTCCTACTAACTAACTAATTAAATACTTGAGATTTGTGCGTGACAATAATCATATTACAACTTTCCTCAACAAAATGTTGATATATTATTGATATATATATATAGACAGTATAAGGTGATTATGCCCCCTTAATTCGTCACTCAATCTGTATCTTACTTTTTATCACTTATTTTTTGCAAAAAATCATAATTTTACATAATTTCCATAAATAAAAATGATTGTTTATGCTATTTAAAGAAAGACATCAATTGAAATATCAACTAACATAAAATGAACTTATATATCTCAAAATAATACTTACAATTAAGTAATTTAGAAATAAAATAATATCCAATCTGTTAATTCGAAAGTAGGCAAGAAGGATTTTTCTCAAAATTGATTCTGGAGATTAGAATATAATGTATTTATATGAATAGCTATGGATTTTTGAAATTTTTTTCCAAAAAATTTCAGTTTTTTCTGAAAAGTAATGGATTTTTGATATTTTTCTCCAAAAAATTTAATATTTGAAATTTTTTTCAAAAAAATTTGGAAACAGTTCTGGATTTTTGAAATTTATTTCCAAAAAGTTTAATTTTTTGTGAATAGCTACGAATTTTTGAAATTTTTCTCCAAAAAATTTAATATTTGTTTTTTTTTTGTGGGAAAAATGATACATCTGAAATTTAATTTTAGAATTTTTTTTTGTAAACAACTCTGAATTTTTGAAATATATTTGGAAAAATTAATTTTAGAATTTTTTTTCCAAAAATTCCAAAAACCCCCCTCAAAAAAAAAATAAAAAAAAATATATAACCCTGTGGACGCCCTGCAATATAAAAAACTGTCATATGAGGAGAATATTTATACCACACTATATGGGACTCAGAATAATTCCAAACACCGCGTTTTTGATAATTTGGAGACAGTCCAAAGAAAAAAATTAATTAACTTGATATACAAGGATATTATGTTCTTAGAACAAGTAAATAACTTCCATAAAACAACATCTATCATGTAGAAAATAATTTATTAGTGTTATATAACAAATTAGACATTCACAAATACTCCATTTTAAAAAAAAATATGGAAATTATTTTTTCGAAATGTCCCTAAAAGAAAAAAAATCTTCGTGGATTATAAATAATATTTCCCCCTGAATACAGAAATAAAATGCACATTTACTTGCTAAAATATTATACATAAAATTATGAAATTAAATACAATAATTTGTAGATTTAGACGCATACAATGAATTCAAGATCCATTTTACAATTTATCCACTCTTCTATTTGTTCCAGGATCAATATGTCTCTTGAATTTCCTATTTTCTTGCACATTAACGGAGGGAACATAGCTTTTAAATATGAAATTAAACGTTTTCTTAACTATTAATTCAATCAATTTAAAAATCAACATATAATTTTACTTCACAGAATAGTAATTAAAAAGAGAGCAACATTTGCAAATTCTAACTTATTGGAATACGGGACAATAGAAAAAATCAATTATTCAATTTTCGTAATCATTTCTTTTAGTTCCACATTAAAGTCTTCCTCCTCAAGAATAACTTTCAAATAAGCTATGATGTTATGAATTGCATGAACAATCTTAGCATTATTTCACCTCACAATATTACAAACTTTGACACTGAAAGAATCTTATGATTTTGATATGGATAAAAAGTAAGCTCTTCCTTTAAAACCAACCTTAATTGAATATCTGACAAAATTGAGTTAATTGGAGGAGTGACAAACGTATATTTGCTCATTTAATCATTTCAATTTTTTAATGCGTCTTGCTCCAGAAGATGTCCATTCGTGTTTCTACGTTTCGTGTTTTGGGTACGAAGAGTTTTTTAGTTTGCTTCTTTTTAATAGGGCATGATTTGTAAAACGGCATATTTTTTTCCCCCTTAGGTCGTTTTCAAATCCTTATTTAAAAATGTAAGGAGCCCACACTTTAATTCTTTTGGGTGTTTCATCCTTTTTACATATATCCATCATCCATAGTCTCAAAAGATGATCCTCTCAAGGCAAGAAATGATAGACGGTTTCGACTCCCTTTCATAGCTAAGAGATTGAGATTACGTCACAACAACAATCAAAGCTAGGGTATCAGTCATTATACTGGAAGTTTAAGTCGAAAATCAAGTCATGTCCTAGTCTTTAAATATTTTCATTGAGTCCTCAGATGTTATTCAAGAACATTTCAAGTCCATAACTCAAATACAATTAAGCATAGCGTTAAAGTTTTTTTGAGTTTTACGATATACTAGCTTTGGAGTACAAGTCGATTCGCAAGAATAAGCTATGGACCCATGGGATATTCAAAATGGGAAAGATTAAATAATTTCTTCTGTCCCCTCAGGAATTTTAGAGTTTCAAGGTTTTGGCATCCCTCTTTGTTAAATCACAGGATTATGTCCCTATATAATATTGGCTCTATTTAGACATTGTATAGAAGTTTAATTTATCATTAGAATTTACTTTATTTTTGCTATGCCAATAATCTTATAACTATACCTATATGATACAAAATAAAGAATGAAATGATATTGTATTCTTGTGCAATCTTTTAACTCATACATTTATATTATGAGGTAGGTAATATGCAAAGGTACATCACCATGGATAAACAATTATCCTGTTGATATATTTTGATATCGTGTTAAATAAGGAAATATTTATTATTCAGTAAGGTGTAGAAAATTATGGAGAAATTCATTCTGATAGTTATTCTACTCTCATTATTTAAATCATCTTTTGCACTAAATATATGTGACTCTATATGGTCACGTAAAACCAAGGAACTTAGACAAGGAAATTTAAATTTTTACCTATCCCCTTGTGGAAATCATCTTGAAAATGACAAAATTCAAGAATTATGTGACTCGGATTTTAGCGCTTGTATCTCTAAGTTCAATGGAAGTGAGCAAATACCATTCATTAAAAGCCTTGGAAGTCCCATTACGAACACAATTGAAGAGGGTTATAGTCTTCATTTTAATGGGCCTCCTTGTAGTGCATCCGCGGATGCATCTATTGTCGCCATAAAATTTATCTGTGATATTGGTTTATATGACGATAAAATTTCACTTTTGAAAAGTCCAGGGATTGATTCATGTGTCTTTATTTTCCTTTGGCTCTCTCCTTCTGCCTGTCCTAAAAGTGGCACTACTTCCGTGAAATCTTTTGATGCTTGTGAATCACATGTGCAGGAAATCAACCATACGGTCAATTTAAATAATATGATCCGACAAGAAGAAACATTTGTAATTCCTTCGACTCCAGATCGTGTTTATAGATTCAGACTTTGCTCGACTTTAACTTCAGAAGATGGATGTAACGGATCAGTGTTTTGTATTACAAGTTCAGATGGATCATTTATTAGTGATTTGGGGTTTGGAACAAGAGATCATTCAAATTGGACTGTTACAACTTCTTATGACCATTGGATGACAAATATAACCCTAGAATACGAATCCATTCAGGCTAAAGTTCATTTTAATTTTATTTGTACGAAAGGAAATCCATATATTCAATTAGATAGCGAAACAGTAACATCTCATAATAAGAAACTCATTATGTAAGTATTTATTTCATATGTAGGGCAGTATTAAGTTAATTAAATGTATCATAATTATCTTTTAAGGTTTAATGTGTTCACAAAACAAGCTTGTTCCATCAATGTTACGGAATGTCCTTTACTCAGTAACTCTGCAAATTATGACTTGAGAGGTCTACTTCTCAAAGAATGGAATGTAAATAATATTAGCATAACTCTTTGCCGACCCAATCACAATTGCCTGCACGAAAATGATAATATTTGTTCCACAGATGGCAAAATTTCAACAAAATTACAAAATCATGAGTTGATTGTTGAGGGTAGGGAAGAATTTGCACAAAAGGTTCGCCTTATTTATAACACCAATAATAATTGTAACGGAACAAATGGTTCGATTTCATTCATTTATGAATGTAACAAAGAGGATTTGGGTCCCACACTCATAGAAATAAAGAATAATTGCCATTATTACTTTCTTTGGCGAACCCCTTTCGTTTGTGTTCGCTCATTAGGCGAAGAGATGGAAGTTTATCTTCATACTGGTGTTAACAAATGCCTCTTTGGAGATTTAGGGATCGATTTATCATCTCTGTATAATGAGGATGGCGATATCATTATATATGATAGCTCATCAAACTCATCATGGGCTATCAATATCTGTGGAAAGGGGCTATTAGGTGGATATAATGGTACATGTGGTGCCAATTCAGCGGTCTGTAAATTAGATAATATCCCTCCATTGGAAGATATAATGATTCCTTCCAAAAATTCTCTAAATGGTGTTAGTGTGGGACAAAATAACTTAATTAACGGCATGCAGATGAGCCAAATGCTGACATTGATGTAAGTTTTTTAATGGGCGTAGAATCAAAAACATATGTGCCCCATAAAAATATCCCTTGTATATTATTTTGTAAGGGTGTTCAAACTTGGTTAGGACGACCCTGGAAGGACCTGCAATTCTTTGTCATGCTTACTTAGCATATATTTAATTTTTTTTAGGTATTCATCTGAGGAGAAATGTAAGGATGATGAAAAACAAAATCTTACCTCAAGTTTCATGTTTATTTGTGGTACGAAGCAATTATTTTCTAAGCCGGAATTTTTCCCTGGAAACGAAACTTGTTCTCATCAATTTGTCTGGACAACTCATCTGGTCTGTCCTGTGCAAAGCATTTCGTGTGATATCGATGGTATTTTAATTAATTGAATTATATTGTAAAAAAAATATATAAACAATTTTCTAGGGCCTAACGACACCAAAATTAATCTTGGTGTTTTATCTGGATCGAATATTGATGATGATATTATCGTGAAACATGATAAAGCCGTTTTTGTTTTGGATGTATGTAGGGAATTACAAAGTTCCAAGTTGTTTTATGACTGTCCTGTGAATTCTGCTGCATGCATGCTTGTGTCGGAGAATGGAACTGAAGTTTCCCTTGGCTTGGGAGAGTTAAGAAATCCTCCTTATTATAATTCTACATCTAAGGATATTCACCTGGACTATACAATGGGATCTATATGTTCACTTGACTCTTCTAATCATACCCACTACTCAACAAGAGTGATATTCAGGTAAAAGAAACTATTCAGCTATTGGCAGTTTCCTTCCTATAGTAATCATTTTTTAAATATATATTTATTCCTTTTTGCTACAAAAATTTAACTTATGATGAATTACTTAAGGTGTGATTGGGGTCGTCGAATATTTTCTATGGAATATTTAGGACGATTAGGATGCCAATATCAATTTTTAGTTCTAACAGATGCAGCTTGTCCGAGAAAACGTACTGCAATTACAAAAGATGGCTGTTATATTAGCGGAAATCCGAATTTTCCAAATGAAATAATCGATTTCTCTCAGCTGTCAGGCAGTAACTCTTCTCTCACTTTCAAAGATTCTGATAGAAATACTTTTTATATTAACATTTGCGATTATTTGCCGGGTTATGATCCTTTTGCGGCCATATTAAAAAAGCCTAACGGTAATTATGAAGTATGTTCATTAGACCTGTTCAAAAAATCATTTTTATTTTTTAGTACTTTCTTCCATGCTTTTGAGTGTCAAGAGGGTAATTTTTTAAAGTTAATAAACAGGTCTTAAATAAAAAATAAGTTGGAAACAGGCAAATTTTTTAGAGCGTATTGTGTGCATAGCTGTGCCTTTTTCCCTTCATATAACATTCTAAGTTTTATACTTACAGGACAAAACATCAGTAAGATGTTATTCATATGAGTTCAAATTTTAATCTTAGCTTCATTTTTTTTCACATAATGATGTCATTTAATAATGCTTTTTATTTCAAAACCATGAAATAACTTCAAAATATGAATTTCTTACATCTTTAAGGCCCATGAGACAGACCTTTCAAAAACAATTAACAAAAAAATCATTATACCCAAAAACATGGAAAAAAGTATGGAAACAAAAAATGATTTTTAACAAGATCCAATGTTCATATATATACCTATAATAATTAATTTTTATATTTGTTTGTCTATAGGACAAAAATTGATGCTCGGGAAAAAAAAGTAATTCAATCCGCATGGTAGAAGATTTGATTTATGTTGAGTATATAGATGGAGATAAATGTGAAGAAGATCCAACATTAAAATACTCAGTGATAGTTCGTTTTGTTTGCCCAAAGTATGATTCACCAATGTATTTAGATATAATTCAAAATGGGAGATGTATTTATATATTTAATGTCTATACATCATTTGTTTGCGTTGATCACCGACGAAAATGCGGGATTTCGACAAATGAAGGATACCATTACGACTTTTCACCATTAATAAAACCTGTTGATAGTTCTTATGTTGTTGACGATTCATGGCGATTAAATATCTGTCAGTCAGTTGGATCATGTGGAGTTGTTGACAAAAAATCGTATCCTGTGTCTATTTGTAACGGTACAAATCCATCATTGTATAGAGTAATGAGCAAAGGATTTCTTATAAATGAAAAATTACAACTTATTTATGAACATGGAGATATTTGTCCTGCTGAACAAAATAAAACTTTATCCTCAGTTATTTCGTTCAAGTGTGATCCGGAAATATATCCAGGTAATCATTCGGAAAAATATTTTTACATCTTTCAATTTTATCCTGTTTACACATATAGGATATCCATCTAAAATCCAAGACTCTGATCACTGTCAAATCAATTTCGAATTTCCAACTGCTCTTGCCTGTAAGGATCTACAAATTCCGTATATCTATACAGCTCACTCATGTAAAATTTACCATGCTGGAAGAAGAGAGTTTGTAGACTTTTCAGAAGTTGAAACTCATAATGCTGAATTTGGATGGACTCTGAGTCCCTGTCAAAATCCTTCATGCTCTGTTTGTGGTAATGGATCATCTTATGGTCATATTCATTCAAGTCAATACGATTTTCATCATGAGTCTTTAATTATCGAAAATCAAGGTGGTAGTCTATGCAATGATAATGCGACTCGGTATTACTCTCTTGTAAAAACTTGTTCCAATAATGTACATTTATATATTTTTTTAAATATCTTTAGACGTTCAAGTCGAATATGGTTTAAGTGCGATAGATCTTTAGCGAAAGGAGAAAAAGGGATAGTTAAATTATTATACAAAAATCCATGTTATGCAGAGTTTGAGTGGACTATGAGTTTAGTTTGTATTCCATTTGAATACGAATATGAAAATCATTTTGTGGAAGAAGTGGATTCAAAGTCGAAATATGAAGGTTAACATTAATTAATTACTATTATCATTTGGGTATCATTATCATACTACAATATTTCCTTTTCTTTGACAGAAATGATTATTATACCAGTTATTCTTATAATTTTGTCTGCTATCGGTGGTATAACATATTTTAAAAGGAAATACGGTTGGAATTTTTTTCGTACGTATCGACACAGAGGCTTTTCTCCTTTCGTATCCTATAGAAGAGACTTAGATACGGCCTATGGGGATGAGACCCTACCTTCTGTTCCTTCATCTTTGAGTGAAGACGACAATGAACAATACAAAATGATTTAATTCTACAATATTTGCTAAATGAATCTCAGGTTTGTGATAAGAGGAAATTATATTCATATTTATTATTTTGACAATATTTCAAAGTATTAACAAAATTCATGAAATAGTCTCGCTAGATTACAATAATTAATTATTGAACAAAATGTATTTTTCTGGGGAATCTTTTGCAGCCTTTATAGCATCTTTGTTTTCTATATTAATCTGCTGATTGCCCTGACATAATAATCAATCTGTTAATATATATTTTCGTTATTGTTGATCATTTCTGATGGAGGGATAAGAAACTGTGGTAAAGTGTGCGGTAAATCTTTGCCCTTTAGCTTACACTCAATCAGATACATTGCTAGACAATATTCATTTTTATTTAAGAATCCATCCTGATCATAATCAGACAAAATCCAAATTCTAAAATGAAAAAAACATAGTGATGATCAAATTCGCACATTATATTTTTTTAATCTAATTTTGTTTTATCTTTTTTAAAACCTTTTAATTATAATGTAATAATTTCGAAATAATATTCATATTTTAAATGAAAGATCAATTTAGTTGTGAAATAAAGTAATATTGACTAAAGGAAAGTACCAAAATAATATATTTTTATGGTTGTGTACCTTGCTAGTGTTTCTTTATGTAGTTTGGTTGATGATAAAAATTCTTTTCGAACCATACTTCCTGATAATTTTCCATCGACTGGCCCAAGAGCATAGAATCTCTCTACCCAGTCTACGTATTTGACAGCGCATTCGTTGGCAACGAACCATTTATTTTCTTCAGCTGCCGGAACGTTATGTTTACTCCAAGTTGCTTCATCTTGAATCGAATAACCTGAAATGTATTATATTTTAAACTTTTTGTTGAATTCAAGCAAATTTCTCTCATATTTTAAGAGTCATTATAATAATAATAAAATAATATCCCTAACATACTGTCTACTTTAAAAGGCGTGTTATTGACGTTAATATCGATTTCAATGTCGTTTGCGTCAATGGGATCAAATTTGATGAGTTGGGACATGTCCTCTGACAACATTTTATCAACTTTGTCATTAAGTTTCCGGTCAGGACCCTTAAACAAGGACCAATCAACATAACGAAGTTTCTCTCTCATTTGATTAATGTCTGGAAGGTCGTTCTTAAATAAACTATGCTCCTTTTGGACGGTAGAATAAACTAATTCCAAATTTTCGAGAAGATCCTTTTTTTTTTGTCTCGCCCTATTCATAAACGAAGATATTATTATTTGTCACATTTAATTTTGCTTTTATTTGCTTACCAAACATTGCAGGCATGTTTTTTGCTAATTCTGATATAATTAATCCATGAATTTTTACGTTTCTTGCTCTTTTTATAAAATCATTTAACTTTCGAATCGTTGATTGTCGTGGTAAAGATTTCAAATCCTAAGAAAACCAAGAAGTTGTTATTTCACCTTAAAACTTCGGCTATTTTCAAATTTATAATACTTGTAAAAGGTCTTCCTCTTCTTTTTCGAATAGTTGACGATTCATTGTACTCTTCAACGGCTGATCCCAAAAAGATCCGATGTAAACTCTAACAACTTCGGGTGTGTCTAACACCTTACCAAGAGACCACATTAATGCACCATAAACTCTCATCAATTCTTGAGATTCCACCAAATCACATTTATTTAAGAGAATGCGAATCTATTCATACGCAATCAAGTTATATAATATATATTTAAACTTATTTAAAATAATTTGTACCTTATCATCATGAGGCTTTAAAGCCACGATTGCATCTCGTAGATCATCTGAAATATCCAGTTTGTGAGCATCAAACATGATTAAAATTCGATCAACCCTTGATGCAAACCATTGTAGAACTTTAGTAAAATCGTAACCACGATCAGTATTTTGTTTTTGTCCAGAAAGTATACCAGGAGTATCCACAACACTTACACCGTTCAAAATTGGGGATGTTGCAAGTGAATTTTGAAGACGATTCAGGAACGTATTCCCAAACTGCAAATATCAATCATAATAAGTTATTAAAATCCTCATGTCCTTACTTAGCGTAACGGGGTTGAAAATAACTGATAGGATTTAAATATCTTACACTTTCAAGAGATCGAAATGGCATCGTTGGGTCCATAACCAACGCATTCCCTGGGATAATTCGTTCATCTGATCCCTTCATAATAATATTGAATTTTTCAGTTGTTGGCTCAGGTCCGATTCTAATCCCAGGAAAGTCCTCGCCAAGCAAGTATCGTATAAGTGTAGTCTTACCTGTAAAATCAAGGAGAAATGTATCAAATTATGTTACTTCAGTTTAAATAATTAACATTCAATTAATTAATATATTTGACTGCTTGTAAACTACATATGTCGTATCAATACCTGTTGAATATTGACCTATAAGCAATACCATTGGCTTCGAATTAAAATCAGATTCTTCTAAACCTGAAGAGTAAAACTGATCATACAGATAATGTTCTTCCAGAGGTTTTAGTATCTTCTTATAACAAGTCTTGAGACCATCGCTAACATTTGGACACTCAAATGACTTAGAACTCCGTAGGGAAAATCTCTTCTTGGTTCCTTCTGGCATGTTTTCTTGATACAAGAGCTAAAGATGAATATTCGATGGAAACATTGACCGAACTGATTTATTTAGCAATACTTTCAAGTTCGTGAAGAAAGAATATATTGTTTGCTGAATCAGAATATATATGTTCTCATCAAACTCCTAATTTATATATATACTTATTAATCCTCAGTTTGCAATTAAATTTATAGATTATCGACGAGTTTCCCCATGCAATAACTTGTTATAAGAAAAATTACGTCAAGATAGTCCATAGTTCTTTTTATCTCTAAATTTTTTGTTTGTATACATGCAACTGATAAAAGTTATAATTAATAAATGTAATTATTGACCAAGTCAAATATATTTATGATAGTCTCTGTTGATAATGCCGTGTTCATTCTAATATGAATTCAGTTTTAAATTGAAATACGAGTCAATTGTCTAAGATAATCACTAAGCATTATTTAAGAAACTGAAAACTCATCACTATCTTTTGTATAGTCATATATTATCGAAGGTTATTCATCGGTTCAATTTAGTATAATGAATTTGGGATTAAAAATTCGAATTATTGATATCTAAAAATTATGCTTTCCAGAATCATTTTCAATTCAAATTTAATCACAAATTGAAATTTTAATTTAATTATATCCTAATTATACATACAGATAGGAATATTTAAATAATAATAATAAGTTCAAACATATCAAGGGCGCTGTTTCTAAAGTCAAATATCTGCATTACAAAGTATATTTCCAGTTATTATACATAAAGTAGTTTTGGATTTATCTAGCGGTTAAATTAGGTCAACCAAATAGAGAAGTTAGGAGTTAAAGACTCCATAATAAGTCCAGAATTTTGACTAAGTGTTTAAAAATGTCAACATCCCTCATATGCCAACACAACTTCAACTTTATCCAGGAAAAGAAGTTTTAATCACACCTTTTCCCCCGGATGATATGTGTATATGAAAAGCTAATAATATCTCTGTGGATATTATTCTTATTTTTAGCAGATG
This sequence comes from Lepeophtheirus salmonis, assembly GCF_016086655.4. Lineage (NCBI taxonomy): Eukaryota > Metazoa > Arthropoda > Copepoda > Siphonostomatoida > Caligidae > Lepeophtheirus > Lepeophtheirus salmonis. Next base: position 73,237,869 of record NC_052135.2, on the reverse strand, counting down.
TGAGAAAAAGTCCTTATACTAAAAGTCCAAGTCATTGCAGACAAGTCCCAGTCCTTAAATATTTTCATCGAGTCCAGTTTAAGTCCTCGTAAATATAAATATGCTTAAATAATTCCTATGTTCTCATGAGAGTTTTTTGAAACTTAAAAGCTTTGCTTTGATTTTTAACTTTGTAGTTGATTTTCATGAATCTTTATATCCAGTGACAAATAGAAATGAATTTCGAGTCCAAGTGTAGTTACGAGTCTTACCTTTTCAGTACAAGTCAAGTCTTTGATTGTATTATCAAGACAAATTGCAATTCTTCTAAATATGGACTCGAGTCCCAGTTCCCACCTCTGATTTTTGGATGTCGTCAATTTGGAGAGATTTTAGATGGTACTTTGGGAAAACATAGACAAAAGGGCTATCAGTGGACTTTTTGACAATGATAAAATAAATAAATAAAGTGAAATTCAGAAGAGGCATTACAAAAAAGTTTTTAATAAATCAAAGGTGCCGATACTTTCAGATACTTCAAAATATGTACATTAAAATTTGAAGAAAATTTTTATATTTAATCAAATTAGATATTATATTAATTGGTCTCTTAAGTGCTTATAACTTTTTTTCTTGTTTAACTACAATTTTATGAAAAATGATTTTTAGGAAACGACTGAAATTGTCGTCGAAAAATTGTTCGACAATCTATTTTAAGAAAATCTATAAATTTTTGAATGTACCAGTGCATGATTTATGTGTCATCCTATAGTAAAAGATCTTTCTTATATATTCCCCTTTATCAATACAAATAATATGTATTATAAAAAACACATTGAAAAATTACTCGGGTGAAAAGCTTTAGAAAGTCTCATTGGATTCATGGACGTGGATTGTTACGTAAATGAAATGAAGTATTTTATAAATACTTATGTTATCATTTTTTTTGTAAATTATACTAGTGGTTTTTTCAAATTATAAAACTTCTTCGGGGAAGAAGCAATACCCATAGTATAATATATAAACTCTAACTAAAACTTCATATGTCCTTAACGAACTCCAAATTAAAAACCATACTTATTTCATGGAATATTAATCCTAACTTTCAGAAATAAAGTCAAAATTGTACAAACAAAATTAATTATGCCAATATCTCTTTAAACTTTCGCCATAGAGTAACTACTAATCCACATAATTGTTCAATCTTATTCAGTGTATGCTCTAATGTATCCTGTTCCTTCATCTTTGGGATACAATAAACAATTTTATAGTAGGTTTTAGATGACTTTAACAAGGCGAGTTCACATAAATACTCCTTTTGAGGGTTATTTGAATAATGTCTATGAAGTTTGATGATAAGCCGGTTATTCTCCTCATTTAATTGGAGCGATAAACCCAAAACGAGAGCATATTTTTGCACTTAATTCATAATTTCTTACTCTTTTTTTTTCATTGGATATGTGCTGAGTGTACTATTCATTAAATATATCCATGTTTTGGTTGATTTGTGATATGGATGACTCCATTAGAGATATTTTCGACTCTAGGCTTTACTCTTTACTTTTTAAAGTCTCAGTTTTAGCCTTGAGTGATGAGAGTTGATTGAATAACTTTTTTTCTGAATCAAGGGTCTCGGTAGAGTTCAAGTTTCTTGTCGTTATAATTCTGAAACGCCAATAAAAAACAAGGTATGAAATGAAAAAATACTTCAAGTACTTTGGGACAAGTACTGTACTTAGGCCCAAATTACTCTTATGCACATTAATTCATTTACCTTTGACATAGTAACTATTCGATCCGATGCTTCACCATTCCAATAATCTGAAGGGCTCTCTACAGGACGCTTAAACTGACTCTTCCTCTCGGAACACGCATTTTGATTTAACAAATTCGATATTTCTTTCTTGAGAATTGGAATGTCCGGCTCTTCCAAGTCCGCATGAATGCTCTCATCTGAAGGATGAATGGGCTTTACGTTCAAAAGAAAGTTATGATTACTGACATCTTCCTCTTCTCCATGAAATGGTGGAAATTCCAGGATCGGAACACCGTACATTTTTCAATTATCAATTTTATTTATATTTTTACATTGGCGCTTAAACGTCATAATAACTATTAATAACAACGTCCAATAATATACGCAGGTATGCTTTGCTTTTAAATCACGGAACTTTGTATTCTATTTATTTTTTATTTGATCAGTTTCTCAAAATTGAGGTTAATATAAATACATCCTTGCTCAAAAGGGTATACACTAAGCCCAAGTCTATTGATTGAAGATATCATTATTAGCGAGGATAAATTATCGATCTTTTATGGATTCCAAGGAATCGATAATATCAATAATGCTTAAAAAATTATCGGGAAAAATATTGACACAAATAAGTTTTATATTTCAATTTTTAGATCCTTTAAATTAACATTTGTACGTAATCATATCAAGGCATGAAGAGTATCATTTCATCGTCGATTGCGAAACATAGTATAAAATTTTTTGACACTTGTAAAACCGCATTATGTTTCGGTAGAAGTTGATGGAATAGTTAAGAGTACTCTTTTAAATATATAAGGACTTTAGTTTCAGTTAAGTCCCTAGTTTTTTAATTACTTTTTAACTACTATCAGTGCATAATGAATTATCATTTACTTAAGTAGCTGTTTTCGTAATTCTTAAGAATTACTTAAGCTTTATTCGATAAGTTTGATCTTTTGAAGTTCAGGTTTGTTCTTGAATAACTACAATTTCCATTACTTCTTAATTACGAGACTTGAATCAACATTAATCAATATCATTCAATTGGGGGAACATGGATTTCATGCGAAATATATTATGGTCAAAGTAAATATTTTTAAATATTTCTTCAACGAATCTGAATCATATTGATGTAAAGAGTTCAAATTTTTCTTATTCATATTTTAAACGACACTTTAGCTTAATGTCGGATAAACTTTAGTGGGTGTGTTTCAAGGAAACAGTCATGAATTTCGAAATGACGCAACAATATGTCAATCGTCTAGCTTTATTTCACTCCGGACCCTATATAATTATGAGTTGTATTAGTTAGTAGTGTAATATAATTAATGATAAAACCTTGAATAATATTTTCTTTGCCAAAAGTAACAAGCTATGTGGTAAATGAGAGATTTGCGAATTAATTATAATTATTATTAATAATAAACATACAATAAAGAAAATGATTAAAGAAATGAATTGAAAGCTCTATAGAAAGGAGTATATCTGCCGGCCGGTGGGTTGTGTGAGCAAACATCTAGCTAGCTATCTCAATGAAATATCTCCTAGGATCGTGACGTTTGGTTGTGACGTCATAGTTTTCACATGTCAAGACAATGCCATATTCCATATCTGTCTGTCTTTTGAGCATGTTTTGAGTGCTGACTAGAATATACATGTAGCTAGCGTGCATATTTTGAACTTTACCGAAATAAAATTGGGTAAGCACATATATAACATATTCAATTCTTCCTCTCAAGCAGAGTATGGACTTGATATTTGAGTGTAATACTTACTTTTTTTCTTCAACGTGTGAAATATTTCATCAGATTTGCGTCTTTTTAGATTTTTAGATTGGGCGAGCCTATAATAATATTTCTTATATTAAATAATAAAAGAGTAGACTGCATTTCAAATGAGCTTACACATTGACTTTGGCATAAATATATAAGTGCATTTCTTTCTAAGGAAGGAATTGCTGAAGTTATTCCTAGTGAATCGGTGATGATACGACGTGTTGCAGTTGGAATATCTGGAGGAGTGGACTCAGCCGTTTCCGCTCTGCTTCTCAAGAAACGAGGATTTGAAGTCATTGGTGTTTATATGAAAAATTGGGAGCCTTCAGACGAAGATAATTCAAGTGATATTCTTATATCGCTTTTTATTCTCTTAATAAATAAATACCTTTATTCTAGTATGTGATGGCACAAGAGACTCTCAAACTGCACAAAGCGTTTGTGAACGATTAAATATCCCCTTTAAATCTGTTAACTTTGTCAAAGAATATTGGAATGATGTGTTTCTCAATATGCTTGAGGACTATCAATCAGGGTTAACTCCAAATCCGGATATACTATGTAATTCAAAAGTTAAATTTGACAAATTCCAAAAGTATTGCTTAGATAACCTTGGTGTTGATGCTGTTGCCACTGGACATTATGCCAGAAATTCGTATGGTAATGATTATAATTTATAGTATTATAAATAGTTTAAAAAAGAATCTATTCAATTTTAATATACTAATAGGTGAAAATCTGGAGTTGGCACACCGAGGAAAAAGAGCAAAGTTATTGAAACCAATTGATAGACATAAAGACCAAACTATTTTCTTGTCACAAATGTCGCAGCATTCCTTGAAAAAAGCCATGTTCCCTGTTGGCTCAATAACCAAGGAAGTTGTAAAAAAAATTGCTTCTGCCTCTGGATTTGAAGATTTAGCCAAAAAGAAAGAGTCTATGGGCATTTGTTTCATTGGCAAACGCAAAGATGGATTTCAAAATTTTATTCGTCAGTATGTTTCTGATCGACCTGGTGAAATAATTGATATTGAAAGTAAAAAAGGTATGCTTCTTTTTCCTTCTTGTTTCCATCTTTAGTTAATATTTAAGCATTGACATATGTGGGTACCGAGTGTAAATTTAATTTCGACACACTTTAGATTAATGAAACATTTTTGTACTTTTCTCTTAAAGATTTATTATAGGACACTTGATATTTTAACATATCGTATAAATAATATAAAACTCATTGTTTATTGGATGTGAAGCCCAATAATGCGCTTTAACTGACCTTGAAGTAATATGCAGATCTTAATAATAAAGCCTGACTCAAGTTTAGTTATTTCCTCAGTTATTCGTTCTTTGAAGACACTCAAATTGGATGCGCGTTTAGCACATACCCTGACCTCAATACGCGCCCATATGCTGTAATCTAGGATTAGGCAAGGATGTTAAGATGCCGTTTCTTTCGATGTGCAGTTGATCGGGGTACATTTCATACCTTCCAAATTTGTCACATTTTGTCCAGCATGATTAGGATCTGATTGTGGATTTCGCTTGCCTTCTCGAAAATGCCTTTGGAAACTTTTTTTTTTTTTTTTGTAAATGCAGAACAATAACAGGTGGATTATGAGTTATATGACTTTTTGATTGTGATTCATTATACCTCTAAAAAAAAGTGTGTCAGAAATAAATTTATTTAAATATAGGTTTATCCTAGTATTAATAGGTTATTTCATTTAATATTTCTAATTGCTATACTCTCATAATATAAAAGTTTGAACCTTCAATTCCTTCGGGTGATAAAAGTGTCAATAGCAATGCATTTAATCAGACATAACTTCATTAATACATTTCTCTCCTTGTCTAACCACCATGTTCAATACAAGTCAAATAATTAACAAACGTGTTTCAATATCTGTTAATTTGATCTATCTATACGTTCATGAACATCTCTTTAATATAGTCAAATTATAGTGTGGCATATTTCTTGTAGCAAGACTCATTTTTTTAAATATTCTCTTTTACAATCTTTGTTCATATTCTTGCATAAAGGATTATGCAGGGTAATTTATTTATTTCATTATTATCCTTAAAAAAAAGCAAATTCAAATTCTCTTATGCTACTTGAAAATATGTCGTTACTAAGCTGTTTATTACATTGATACTAGAAATGTTACAATATCGAACATTTTAGTATCGATTAGTATTGTTCGGTATTCTGATACTTTAATGGTACCGGAGCATTGGTGCATTTAAAATGTTAATATATTAAATTGGTATTGAAGTTTGCAGCGCCATTACTTAATCCCCAAGTGTATCACCTAGGCTTCTAAGATGAAAATCAAAATGTCCTTTACATAAAGGGCAAGGTTAAAAACTGTCTTTTATTTTATAAAAGTCTTCAAATTTAGTTGTACAGACTCCTGCGTCTTAAAGGCAACACTTTTTGGAAATTACAAAAATTATTATTTTTTAAAAATTGTCATTTAATTTGGAATATTTAATTCGTAAATACAATCAAGGAACACCTTATTAATATTCTCAATCAATATACCCGCTTTTACCTTAATGACCAGTTCCAGCCTTGTGCGAAACTTTGCACAAAAAGTTATATATAATGATTATCTCTAGGTTGGCTCAATCAGTGATGAGGGCGGCCTTCAGTTGATGCTATGTTGTGTATCGGACTTCCGAAAGCTTCCCCTTGAGGTGCCTATAAAATACCAAAGTCCAGGAGGGGGGATAGTCGGGGGAGTGGCGAGGATAAGAGTTTGCTTTTCAAGCTTGTTGAGGTGGATTTTGCACCGTATCAAATGCTAAGCTACTCTCCTCCAAAACATTCTTCAAATTGTCAGGGTTACCATGTTGATTTTTTGTTTATTTTATTCTCAACATGACCCAAATACACAAGATTTCCATCCCTACTGATAACTTAAGTTCAATATCAATATTCGTCTCTAATGGGGCATGCTCGTCGTTTACTATATTAGGGATGGGATTTTTGTAAGAGCGCAAGAGGAGGTGGGAGCAAGACATATATAATACCTAAATAAATAGCCTTATTATTATCAGCTGCTTGTTTTATGATTTTAGATGGAGAAAATGAATTACTGCTACAAAGAGGTGAAATGACTACATTTAAAATATCATTAATGTAGGAAAATAATGTAATTATATCTAAATCCATATATATTCTTTTTATTATGCATTTTTAAATCAATTGCCGCCAAAGATAGGCGATAATTCTTCTTTTAGAGCAAGGGTTATTATGACCTTTTTTCTCCAATTCCGTACTTTTAAGTGAGCCAACTCTCCATTTTCAACCACATCATCGGTTTTTGAACAGAAATTCGATTTTAACCCATGCAATGTTTGTTTTTTGTGCCATTTTACGGCCCTTGATTTTGTTTGAATATAGTATATTTTTTTTAGTAACAAATGAAAATAGGATACATATGAAAAGATTCGTTATGTTTTTTTCCCAATTTATTTGGGCCATAAAAAAACATACGAAAAATGCAACACGAGACGCATACAGGTTAATGAGACTTTTTCATTTGTTTTGCATTGACAAGTGCCTCAATGCTCGGTTCCAATTTTGAAATGGCGCAGCACAAATCAGATTCAAGGTCATTCATGTGCTTTTGCGATTTGGTATTGATCTCAACCATACTCGAAAATCAGACTCGTACAGGTACGTAGAGGGTAATTTAAACAGTAGTTTGGGCGCCGCCACAGGAATGAGAAGATACGAACTATTCATGGTGGCCAGAATACCTTCAGGGTTTTCTCGTCAAAAATAGCTTTAACTGCATGCACCAAGTAAAGAAACTGGTGAATATGTCTTCAGTTTCCTTCGGGAAGTTGTCTACTTAAAGTCTGTAGGGATCTCTCGTGAACTCAATCATTGGGTTGTCTATTTTGAAGTCCGTAAAATATTGCTGAAACTCGCCCAGCAGCCTGTTTAGGTAGATGCTGGCTTCGTTCTTTTGATGCGACAGGAGTGAGTTTGTGGGGAGCCCTTGTTGACATTTTTAACCAAACAGTGTTGTCACTTCTATACAAACATGACCTACAGTACCTCATATATTGTTTTTTCATTTTATTAAAACAGTCAGTATATGGTTGTGATTTGAAATTTTGTCAAAAATTTGGAAAATTTGGAAAATTTGGTGACATTTTGAATATTTGGTTGGTTCTTCTGTCCGACCAGTAATTTTCCACTTGCCAACTCCACCATTCTCCACCAGTGAGGAATTCTCCACAGGCTAAGAACTATAGTTTTAGAGGAAGATCCTAACGCCCCATGACTTATCAAATAATGAACAAAAATTTTTTTTTTTTAAAATAGAGCACACACATCAACTGTTTTCCGATTGTAATCGCTATACTTAGTTTTTTCTTTACACAAATCCCTTCTTTACTTATTAGTAATTTGTTTACATACACAAGGATAGTGGCGCCGCCTTGCGTTTATGAGTAGCTTGTATACTGATTTGTTTATTACGACAACTTAGTAGATCTGCCCCATCTTGCAGATGGCACAAGGTACTTTTGCTTTCAACTATTTTGCCTCAGGACATCTTGCCTCAAACCATTTCGCCTCAAGGATATTTTGCCTTAAAATATAAATAAATAATGATAAAATGATGCCCCAAAATTTTATATTTTCGAAATCTCACTATGTAATGAATTCTAGCTAGAAACAACATAATTAATAAAATTAGCATAAAAAAAAATAATTAACAAACAGGAAAACGATTTGAACAGAAGAAGTGTTAATCATTAATGCATTATTAATTATCATCAGAAATGATGTATTATTCATGTTAGGAAAGACTCATGGATTGGCGAACATGCATAATATGAGAAAAAGCATAATTCTATGATTATTCCAACGGAGAACAACCATTTGACGGGGTTTTTATTTTAATATACATTATATGTTTTGATTAAAAAATCAAAGGGAACATCAAATTTCAATCAAAAATAAACAATAAGGACGTATAAGCCACATTAATTTATATTTGATCCTTGAGGAAAAACATCAAAATAAATATTTTTATAGGTCTATAATGAATAAATACTTCTTTAGATTTCAAATTTTCTTGAATTTTCTGATATTTTTCTTGATGTTGTATACTACATATCTGTTTTTATTTATTGTGATATCTAATAAAACAATTTGTTTCACTTATAAACGACAGTCCTGCATTGTATTTTGTGCACATTGTGTTAAAGACCGTCAAATCTTTTTGAATCCACAGGATGAAAACTGTGGACTTTTCTTTGGCTTGTTTTTGGGGATTCAGTTGACGGTCTTCCATGTCTAGGAACTTTTTTAGAATGCGTTATTAAGTATATTACAATGTCATGGATGTAATTGAATAAGGAAATATACCATGCATTTACAACTAAAAGGTCAATAAGGTAATACAAAATTCTCATCTACCCATCAATGAGATAAAGACGCATTTATTCAAATTGTTTTCATTACGTATTTTTATTCAGAGTTCTGTAATTCCATTTCCAGTAAATTCATTCCCTGTAAAATTCATAGCCGGACATTTCGTTCCCACTTTGAAGAGGGATATTCAGTTACGCCATGAGGTTTATATTTCCACACTACGTTGTAGTTTTTGTATCAGGCTGTAAACGGAGGCCTGGGCAGTCGGAACTGGAGATGACTAGTGATGGTCAATGAGAGACGGATATGAATGATTTATGGATTAGAAATGACGTCTTGATAAATCTTAATAGTGAGTATGAATGGAATCACAAGCTGTGGATAATAGTTATACCTTAAGAAAGATATGTTAATCCCGGGATTCTCTTCTTCTTCTTATATTTCTCAAAGTATAACCCCTATAAGTAATTCATATCCGTTTCCCATCCATCACTAGTAATCAATGACTCATCTTCAGTGCCAACTGCCCAGTCCTCCCTCTAAATCCTTACACAAAAACTTCTTAGGAGTTTAGAAACATAAACCGTATGACGTTACTAAAAATCTCTCTTAAAAGTGGGAATGAAATGCCCGGGGATGAATTTTACAGGGAATGAATTTAAAATCCCTCTTAAAAGTGGGAATGAAATGCCCGCGGACGAATTTTACAGGGAATTAATTTACTGGGAATGGAATTACAGAACTCTGAATAAAAATACGTTGTGAAAACAATTTGAATAAATGCGTCTTTATCTCATTGATGGGCAACATGACTTCAGAAACTACGTAATACATTTATTGAAATAAAAGCATACGCATCTTTCAAACATACCTTAATATCTCATGCAACATTTATGTTGCCATATGAATACATACGTCCTCAAATGGTTCAGGGGAAATGTCCTAAGGCAAAATGGTTTAAGAAAATATGTCTAGAGGGAAAATAGTTTAAAGCAAAAGTACGGGGCACCCATCCGGATATTGTTTTTATTTTATTTTTGCAAGTATAACATTTGAAAAATATATGTTTAACGCAAATAAAGAACATATCTTTCTTTGCAAACAATTCCTATTTAATTATTGTTTACAACAATAATTAATACCTTAGAGGAAAGCTAGATCATGTCTTATTTACGCTTTTACTTAAATTGCATATTACATATTTTCTTATTACACAGTTTTTGGGGTGTGAAAATAATTTGGGGAGAACAGAACTCATATACGTAGAATCATTTTTGTATATTTTTTAGTCTATGTATTTGATTGTTACATATTATTGTCTAATTTAAGACATTACTAAAGAAGGGATGTGGCCGAAGAAAAACTATGTATAGCGATTGGAAAAGGAAAAACGGTTGACAAATTTTCTTTTTTATGCATAATTTAATAACTCGTTTGCATAGTGATAAAATACAGAAAGGATCAAAGGTAAAAATCCAATCTGGAATGGACATGTTGAAAGAACAAAACCGAAAATCAACATGGTAACCCCAACAATTTGAAGGATGTTTTGGAGTAGAGAAAGAATAATGCTCATGAAGTTTGATTAGATCAGCTACAATCAGCTGTGACAAATAAAGGAAGGAGAAAAGGATATAAACAAGGAAATTTGCTAGAATCACTCCGATGTTGATCCCTCTGAGTCCAACAAGGACTTACAATTATAACTCCACAACAAATCCTCAGGGTTACGCTCCGTCTTTTATGAGCACACACGAACGATTAAACAGGTTTTGAAAATAATTGAATCTATTTAGGAAAGGATGTTCACTGCTCAGGAATTAAATAATAATCACTACTGATAAGGAAAAGAAAATTCATTATTTATTCTACAAATTACAAACTAACGGGCCAGCTAAAAAAACACACCGGATTTACATCATTGGAGATAATGATTTAATAGATTTTTTGACGCCGTCAAAAAAGAAAGAAATAGTTGACCGAAATATCCAAATTGTGATAGATCGGTATGTTAAAAACATAGATGGCGTTTCATATATTATTATTATTTTTTTAAATGTTTATTGTAATCAAGTATATTAAATTTTAATCCAATTTTAAAATTTAAATATAATTTTATTTAGCCTTTAAAAACATTCATGTTGGTTTTGGCAAAATGTTTCGACTATAATACCATTCAAGAATAGATCCTTAGTTATTGTTGCTTTGAATAAGATTCGTGAGTAGGCCCGAACTATTATATATGTGGCCTGTCAACATGACAGGCAGCCAGAACAATTTTTCTCATGATTGAGTGTGGATTACATTTGTATTCTTCGACGAATTATTTTGAATTTCTATCAACAATTTACTCTGATTAATCCTTTGGAGGAACTGCAAATGATACTTCAAGTAGCTCAAATTGATAGTCACAATAAAGGAATACGAAGCTGACAGATTATATTTGAAAGACCATATCGGGGCCAATATAAGTTTCTTAAATGATAAAAATGTTTTTAAACTATAGTTAAAATTATTGGGTATCTAAACTCATACCAGGAATTTGAATAATAAGCTTATAATTGATATAAGTATGTCTATGAAGTATTGGTCAGTATGTATATATGAAGTCAAAAAGTATATTGGGATGTTCTTTTTTACTTGATTTTTGGTCAAAATTGATTTAATGTTGACAAATCATAATAATACAGTATTTCAAATTGATATTTGGCTCAAACATACAGTGCCAACTCATGAATGATTTTGAATCACTTTTTCACGTCTAATGCCCCATTTGTTCATTATTTTCATACATCCGTAAGTTTGAAATACATTTAATCTATATTAATAAAGCCAAATTTGTCTGTATGTATGTTTGAATAGAAAAAGAAGTCATTTTTGATCTAAAAGATAACAATATAGTTATATTAATAAAATTTTGCGCGTGTTTACAGGTTGCACTATATAAAGTGCACCATAATGTATATCATACACATATTTTTGATCGAAAAAATATCAATGTAGTCATATTAATTAAATTTCGTAGGCGTTTTGTATATAGCATCGAGTGTGTATACCTATGGCTCAGTCAGGTAGCACTCTAAAGACTAAAGTACTCACTGCCTCATCTGCAGCAGGGAAAAATTGTCCGAAGCCTCGCGAGTATATATTAAAAAATATTCAGGGATACTTTTTAAGGTTTTCCCATATTTTAAAGACTTGTATTGCATAAAATAACTGTCTAGTAGGTTTTGTTGTTAAATATAATTTTTTCCAAAAATTCATGTAAACAAAACATTAAATTTTCATAATTGTCCTGGAACATATAAATTTTGCAAAAAGGGAACAAACTATAACCATTAAAAGTTAAGCATACTTCCAAGTCAATCCAGAAGATTGCCAAGGTCAACCGGAAAACGTTTACAGGTGCAAAAAGCGATTGTAGGATGGAATTGAGTCTGATTGAGGTCAAGGAGTGGAATAGCCAAGACAGTGATAACTTCAAGGTTGGTCAAGGCTGTCTGTTAAAAATTCGGTGAAATCCACTAAGATCCATACAAAAGCCGGCCCAGGATCACAATGTAAGCAGAACCACTATGACCAAGATTGTTAAAGATGACATGGGGGTCAAACTATATGCAGTGCACCCTGTATATACACTCGATGCTATTAGTCCAGGCTTGCAATAGTTCATTAATACGAATACATTGTTATTTCTTGGGAAAAAATATATTTATGATATAAATATGGGTGCACTATATAATGTGCACCCATATGTATATCATATGTTTTTATACATACAAATAAATTTTGTTTTATTAATAAGAATATATATATAAAGTTTTCAGTCAATATTCTCTAAATAAAATAACTTAGTAGTTATTAATTTTTATAAATTAGTAATTTTATCATTATTTTCTAATATTTAATTATATATCATTTTATAGTCATTGGTACCCACAATGGAATCCATCAATGGACACTTGGCCAACGTGTACGGATTGGAGGACTCAAAGATAAAGTGTACATATGTGGAAAGAATGTATTCAAAAATGAACTTATCTCTTGTTATGGAAGTGATCATCCTAGTCTATTTAGTGATAGTTTTACAACAAAAGAAGCACATTGGATCGATCGTCCACCTAGAAATTTATGTTCGGATCACTTAACTTTAGAGTATCGATTTCAAAACACTCATCCCCTTACTCCAGCTTCTGTCAGAGTTTCACATAAAGAAAAAAAGTGCAAATTGTCAGTTATATCAGCGTTACGTCAAAGAGCTATCACTCCAGGGCAGTTTGCTGCCTTTTACCTTGGAGATGAGTGTCTTGGATCTGCAGTTATTGATAAAGTTGGACCTAGTTTATATGATATGAAATGCCACAAAGGAAGTTGCATAAAACAATTTGAATTGAATAAAAATTATTAATTTGATCTCGTTCCCGTTTTTGTAAATTTATTTATTTAGACAAAGTTGCAAAACATGGTTATAGATAATTTTGCTGCAAAGGTTTTCGAAAAATCCATAGCTATTCACAGAAAATTAAATTTTTAGGAAGATACTTACATTTTAACCAATCAACGTTCAGAAGAATGATTGTCATAAAAGAAGCAAAAACATCTTATAAGAAAATATGTTGTATACTTTTGTATTATCGAGGTAACTCCGGGAACACAAACACAGAAATGCACACTGTATTTGGTTGTTAGCAGTCGAAATTTCTTCTTCTTTTCCTCTAATCAGTATTCTTAGCATTGGCTGGTCGCATACAAATTTGTTCTTACTAAGCTGTGAACAGTTATCAGCTATTCTATAATAATTCAATAGTTGGAAGAACTGGGTAATTACTAACTATTTTTCCCCCTTTTTCTCTTTGTTTTTCTTTCATTCAGACAAGAGGTTGCGAGATAAAGTGTCCTATGCCATTATAAAACCTGATCCGATTTTATTTAGGGTCTGAACTTCGGGTAAAATACTTATAAAATTCAATACAAGCATCTGTCTAATATTGGTTTCAGATCTGAAACTCAAAGTTCTGGTCCCCATAATTTACGTGAGTTTTTAGGCCTAAATATCCAAACCTACCCAGATCCGAAAAAATGTTGATCCGTCCTATCCTTAGTGACGATATCTTTTTTTACCTGTGGTTTGTAGAAGACTACACGAATTCAATCATTCAACGATCGGAAAACAATTAACGGACACTATGTGTATATAAATTGCCAGGTAAATATTAGTGTAAACTTTCATATTGGTGACATACTACGTTACTACGGGAGAGGAGAAAATGGTAGGGGGGATATTCTTCCCTTACAAAAATCTTGTTTGTCGAAATTACAGTAATTTTTGTCAAAAGATGAATAAATGTTGTGAGAATTTGTTTTTTGCCTCACAGTTTTAACAGAACAATATTAATTATTGTTTATTTAAAAAAAAAAGTAAAATTTTCAAAATTTTTGCTAAAGCGGTCAGGTGCACTACTCGATACGTCCAGAAATTCAGAAAACGTATGGAAAATCCAAAATTGTCCAAAATCCTGCTTTGTTGTGGGAAATAAAGCAAACAATTGAGAATGCTCCCGGCCAATTGATGAATACGATCACTGAAAGTATCGACGTTGCGTCCCGTTCAACTGTCCATCGTGTGAACAATGAAGACATAAGGTACCATAGTTGTGCCCCTCGCAAGGGCCAGTTTCTAATCCTGTCAAACAAGGGGGAATGGGAAACTCTAACCAAGGCTTTGATAAAGCTAAAACAGAATCCTCGCGTGAAAGATCTAGCCTGGTTCTTCTCAGATGAGAAAAATTTCAGTCCAACCCAGAAGCATAACTCGAGGAACAAAAAATGGTTTGAAAATGGTCCTTATAACGTCTCTAGGAGCATGAAGGCCAAGTAATCCCACTAAGTTATGGTTTCTGGAGTTGTTAGGAGCGAAGGTAACGTTACGCCGCCTTTAATCTTTAAGGAGGTCATGATGGTCAACGCCAAGGTCTACATCAGGTTGTTTGCGCATTAAAATCTTTCACTGGATCTGCAGCATCATGAAAGACTCACCTTGGATCTGGCAGAAAGACGGGCACCCTGTCACACCAGCAAAAGAACACTCGATTTTCTTGATTCTGAGAATGGAATACTTACGATCATTTTGTTCGGGCAATGATGAACGGGTTTCCAAATAAAGGTCCCTACAGCATTACAATATTCATGAGAGCTGGGATAAGGAGGGCATTCGAGCCTTTACCCAGGAGGCAGAAGAAGAGTAAGAAGGCTGAGAGGCGTTTTCGGGAACGTTGTGAACGTGTAGTCCAAGCTAACAGCGATTTTATTAATTGAATATAAAATTTATGTGATATTGTTGATTTTTGTGAAAATTTTAATAAAATTGGTTGAGAAATAAAGTCACAGCAGCGTTTTACTTTTTTTTTCTCGCCTTGCAAACATTTAGTTGAACCTCTCTTTATAGAAAAGATAAAAAACGTTTTATTTCGGTCAAAAACAGCCTCTTAATGACCTCGGGGGAGCAAAAAATATCATAGATACGTGCTTGGTAAATTTATACGTTTACTTGCTAAATTTCAGACTGATATGTTTTGGAATTTATGTGCAAAAACACCTAAATAGAATTATTAATAAATATAAGATGTTCGAATAGAATACAAAATATGACTTAAAAGGAATGCAAAAACTTTTTTTTTTACAACAATAGGTGATGAAATTCAATGTATGTCATTGTTCAAATATTAGGTAATAATCATTGCTTACATTAATGATTTAAAACTAAAAAAGTTATTTAACTGTTATTTTTTGACGTAAAAATATCTCCATTTAAGACGTATTATTCCAAGCAAGTAAGATAATTATCATGTTGAAACCAAGAAACAATAAAATACTAGTTTTAAAGAAAGAAAAATTTAATAAATCCATTTGAATGGGATTCAGGGATTCCCTAATGTATTGAGAGGCCCATTAAAATCTGAAACTTTGGATTTTAAACTCCAACAAGATATAATTTATTAATTAAGCATATTATTAGAATAAAATTAATACTATAAATAGGGGTATGTCTGAGCTCTCTTTATCATTATTGTAGCCACCCTTGGCGGCAATGATGGTGTCCAGGCGGCAGCTGAAGGCCTGGTAATCGCTGAGGATTTAGTCCTCTGTCATGGAGTCATAGTGCTGGCTGACGGTGGCTTTGAGGGCCTCGGTGTTAGGATGAAAACCACTTCAGGTCTTCCCTTGGACATGCACCCAAAAGGTGTAGTTTAGGAGGCTGGTATCAGGGCTGAAGGGGCAGAAAATGTTAAAAAAGAGTCTTGCAAAAGACGATATAAGGCCTCTCTAGCCTCACAAGGCACTTTCCAAACACCCTCTCGATCATTAGCGTTCTGATCTAGTCAACTTACCATTGAAAGCTGACCAGCACACATTGACATTGCTGACCACAATGTGTTGTCACTTTCTGAACGTGACTCAAACGTTCGGACAATTTTTAAGAGCAAGTGAAATTAATCACTTGGTAGGAAAATTGAGATTGCTAAGCCCTCACAAATGATGTAAGCTAGCATCGCCCTAGTTCAACAGTAAGACGATTGATTTAAGAATTAACAAAATTAACCGTTTTAAAACTGTTATTTTACCACGCCTAAATTTGAGCATTCTGTCATAATTTGATATTTTTGGACGACGAACACAACACGTCAAGAGGTTTTAATGTTTTCTACATTTCGATATAGACAACATATATAGCTTTGTTGTTTTAGATGTTACATCAACATCTCATACATAAACAGCTTTGCGCAAATGAAAGAATGAATTCAAATGCCCCTGTTTCATATTATGTAATAGAAGATAATTGAATGAATAAAGGATTTAAGAGCGTCAAGTGTATGAAGTCATTGTCAATATGTATGAATCCGGGATACAACAAAAAGGAATAGATAATAAAAAGTATTTAGTAAATATTATAAAGGCTGTTAAGATGAAATCGACGAATTTTTCAAAAATCTTTAAATTGCCACTGAGGCCACATTTTGTGGTGGATTTACTTGAAAGTTGGTTGAATTGTAGATATGAATATTGAAAAAGTGTTTATCTGATATATCCGTCTCCAGTACCAATTACGGTCTAGATCCGGGCATGGAAGGCGTAATAGACTTGGACTAGGCAGTTCCTTGGCATGTTGGTATGGTCATTGTCTCCTCGGTGGAGGCTATCAGGGAGTTTTTGATGGTATGATATGTTCGATTTGTTTTAGATTCAACGTAGCCCAGACAAAATAATCCATCAATCTGTACACCTGGGGGGAGGGGTATATTTCCTTCTCCACGAATTTATAGCTCAATACTCTCTCACATCTGGGATCATCAGTCTACAGAAGACCCTTACGAATATTTTGCACAGTCCATATTGTGACGCCAGAAGTCTGGATCTTGATCTGATGGATTATTTTGTCTTGGGATTCGTTGAACCTTGTTATGGATTGTCTTTTATATACTTTTAGCTCATGACGTAGGGATCTGTTTTAAATAGATAGTAATGTACCTTTTGTTTTACGAGTTGATATATTTTAATAGTTATGTCTATGTACATCCTTTTAAGTGTGATCCCTTATAGAATATATATTTAGTGTATGATTGTACCAAATCAAAAGGTCTTCTTATTGGCTTTACTCCGATCCGTTACTTCCGTCTGTTGGTGGTGTTCGTAGAACACTACAAACCTAAAAAAAATAGAACATCCCATACCATTTAGAACTCTCTGATTACCTTAATGAAGGAAAAAATAGCCACCTTTTGGGGACATTTCGAGGGGGTCGGCATTTGGGATTTACTGGGGCCAAAAGTGGCAAAAAAAATATACGAGTTCAAAAGAACTCAAAAGAGTTTATACAAAACTCATTGAGAAGAGATTTGCAACGGGGAAGATGGAGTTCTTTCATTACTGGTGTCAAAAGTGGGCTCTCCACCCTGGCAAGGTTCTTTCCATCCAATTCTTTGATAGCTTTCTGGGCAGTCTGGTGTTTAACCCTGAGATCTCTTGTATGGGCCTTTATGGACTTGAGGGAACTGACCTGTACTGTTTTCTTTAACACATTTGGGTACAGTTTGCCCTTTTTGATAGATCCCTTCTTCCTCTCCAACATTTCTGACTTGCTAACGGCGTAGGCTGTGGTCCTGGAGACTACCAACAGCTTGGAATGCGCGAATGGAAATTCGTCGATCTCGTTGAAATGTCATTTTCTCGATTTGTACGGCTTAAGCTAGAAAGCTCAGGTATGTTTTGTTTTTGTAACTAATTGCTTATACTTTAATATATTGAAATATGAATAACTCAACCTTCATTAATTATTGAATTACTAAGGGTTCAAATTTCAACGGACCACCTGGAAAAGTTTATTAATCATCATCTTTAACTAACAAATAGTTAATCCTCATAAAAATTAGACGGGTGATCTTGTCTTTATAAAAGAGTGAGTGGGGTTAGTCAGCCTCACATAATAAATCAGTTATATGAAATTTTAGGGTAGTAGGAAAATTGGCCTAAGGAAATTTTGCCCGTCTCGCAACACATAAAATTTTATCAAAAGAGGGCTTGGGAACAAAAGATTAATGTGAAACGAAGGAATATTTGTCTTTAGAAAAACCTACATATCCTTTGTTTTCTTTCAACGTATTTTTTTTTTTTGCGAAATCCAAAATGCAATGATGCAATTTACTTCCTTTATTAAATCAAGTTGAAGTTTTAAAACAAATTTTTTGAAACGCATAAAATTTTAAACTAAATAAAACAAAAGAAGAATTGAGACATTTGTAAATTTAGCTTAGTTTTTTTCATTCTACGCCTTTTTTTTCATGAATCCAAAATATAATGGTGAAGCTTGCCTCCTTTATAAACTTGTGATTGCAAATACAGATAAGATTGTTTTTTGTTATGTATTAAGGTGGAACGTAAAGAAGATGGTCGCTTATTTATGAATAAAAAGGGATCCGTAAAGGTGTATGTAGAAATAGGGTATATTCTCGATATAAGAGCAATTCAGTACTAAAAGGTAAAAGATTACGCACGTATATAAAAGGATAATACTAATTACATTTATAAAACAAGAAAATCTAAAACTGGGATAATCATCCAACCCATCTAATGAGGGGTAACAAATAAAATACGTGACATTTTTGTCAAACGGTCAAGCTAAATATGAATTTTAACCAATCTTTTATATTTTCAATCAAATACTATTCCAAAAGCCAAAAAAATAATGCAATCATAGTCTTAATATTGTAAATGATGCATTTTAGAGATAAAACTAAATGAAGCAAGTACATTTTCAAAAAACTAAATTGTCTCTAAGACAAATCTTCGTTAATTTCAGGCAGTTTCATAGGTTTAGTTATAAGTAAGGATCAACAGTGGTTGATATTACGTGGTCAAAGACATTTTTTACCCCAGGACATGAAAGAAAAATTGTAGTTGTTGGACTTATTTAATAAACAGCAATTAGTTTTATTTAATGACTAAATATATACTAAATGAATACAGCAACTACAATTTAACTTTCATGTCTTGGAGTTGAAGAGTTCTTTGGCCCATGGCTAGTAAAAAACTATTCAGGCTAGTCTTGTATCTAGCCTGTTTCGCTATGTTATGCTGTACCTTAAATACCTTATTTGCAGAGGCAATTTAAGGGTCAAATCAGAAGGTTTACCTTGTATTAAGGTAAAATAAATAAATACTACATGTTATTCTTATTAAAATATATTTTAAAAGACAAATTTCACAATATTTCACTTCTTGTGTAGTTCGGAAAGGATTTTTTTTAACAAAACTGTCAATTCTAAGCGCGGAACACAATTTCAATTCTATGTAGAAACAACCGATCTATTTAACATATTCCGTAAAGTGCTTCTTGTCCTTGTTTCTCATTGGACAAAACAGTATTGCATAGGGGGATTCTCTTCGTATCTAAGCCAATCAAATATCTCCGTATATATGTATACCTAGTATATAGGTAGTTTGTATTTTGTGGTATTCTGAGTTAGTAAATTTTTCAAAGGGGTACCAAAAAATAAATAAATAAAAAATAGCCCTGTTGGCTAGTGGTTAATCTTAATAATCCATCGAGATCTGCTTATAAGTTTCTTCGTACATTCAAAGCTAAATAAAAAACAGGTTTTTTTGTTGACAATATTACGCCTTCGGCAATTTTCCTAGTACCCAAAAAAAAAATAAAAAAAATAGACATTTTAAAAATTGGAACTGAGAACTTTTGCCCTACGGAAGTTTCGTTTTTGGAACTTTGAGCCTCATATATATACTAGGTATAGTATAAATGTGTCTTCTTGCTGATTATTTCGGACTTAAAATGTGTTTTCCTTCACTTAAAGTCCTTTGTAACGAATTTTTTTTTTTACATAGAATAACTAGAAATCTGTGCATTTCAATTCAATTTGCATGTATAGCATTTATATTAAATGAATTTTTCTTATTATGATTAATTCGATTCGTTTTTTTACAGGTGTACTTTAGCTGAAATAAAAGAGGAAGAACGACAGCAGACAAATCAATTTGAATAAATACTGTCAGCTCTGCTACATTAACTTTTATGAATTTTGTGACTCCGACTATTGATAAAAACTTCATTTACATTTTTTCGCTGACGAGATCTGCAACGATATTCCTGTGGACTCTGGTGAATATGGAGATCTACTAGGAGTACCTCAGGGACCTCATAAATCCATGAATGAACGAGGTGGCTAGGGGTAGGCCCTATGTTTTCATAACAACTCAGGCCTGGCTGCTCGAGAAGGGCCATTACAACGGCTCACATGACCTATACCCCCCCCCCAAAATAGTGTATTCTTGATGAAATATAAATATAATATTATACAAATATTAAAATTGAGTTAAATTATATAATTTTACGCTAATGGATTATATGTATGTATATATATTTTTGCCGTTTCTAGGAGAATTGGATGAAAACATTTATACTAAAGGACAGTTTTCCGAATGGCAATTTGCCAAATACATGAGTAATTTCCAATATGAATAATTCATCATGTCGAATGATAATTAATTGGTAACTTCTTCCATCAGAATTCTTGTCATGTTGATAAATTATTTAGTTTATTTAAAGTACTACAACGGTAAGTATTCGAATTTATGCTCCTGCCTCAATACATCACCAACTACATAAGCATGAATTTAGTTATTCTTAAGAGGAAAAAAAAATACAAATTTTATAAGTATTTATTAGTGTTGAGACGGTATCTATTGATTTTTTTATAAACCGATCCGGACCAATATTTCAGTACATACAGTAGTCTAAAAACGAACGTGTTTTTGTTTTGTTGAACCAATAAAGATTAACTTTTCTTGTTTATACTGATTTATTACTACTACACCCGTCCAGACCGAACATGTACTGAATTAGTTCGGTCTACTAAAAAGCTTAACATTTGCATCAATATGTGTATATCTTTGTTTAAATGATAATATACATATTGTCACGTAATAGTATGCAAATTGCATAGTAACAGCAAAGAAGTAAGTCGTAAATACGAATGTATTACTCAAAAAAAAAAAAAAAAAAAAAAAAAAAAATCAAGATGGTAAAAGGTTTAGAATAATTATAGCACCTACACTCTACAGGTATAGTCAAGTCAATACTCGTACAGTTTTATTTACAAAACATTCATTAAACAATATTAAGGTTCACTGACTATGATAAATCGAATTATTAACATTGGAATTTGACGCAACATATTTTTGACTGTTTATTTTTGTAAGTGACAATTTGACATTTTTCCTCAATTAGCTAATAGTTTGTTGTGCAGAAGTTATAAAGTCTTATTAAATTATTTTATTATAACTATTAATTAAATAATTAGGTATGGATTTCGGGGTTTTCCCAAGCGAGAAGACACAGGTAATTCAAGTACCTGGAATCGTGTAGGACAGGTTATTTACTTGATTATTTTAATTCATAATTGATGATTTTTAGCTATATAGTCTTAATTACAAAAACCTTCAGAAGTAGGGTTGTTGCTAGCTTTCTTAATTTATTAGGGGTAGGGCTTAACTGCAAAAGTTATCAACATGGTAATACTTAAATAAATATAAATATATTTGTTTTATATATGTTTATACTACCGACTGCGCCATGTGTTATCCAATTATATCACGGTTATATTCTTGGAATAAATATGAGATACCTCTATATAGGTACGCGCGTATCACACATATCTATGTATTAACAAACCGGTAAGACGTATCTTAAATAATAGCAATAAATATGTACATATACAGGGTGTCCACGATAAATTGGAACTACTTTAAACTTGATCTAGATCCATAATGTGGATATTCGGGGTTAAGCCATACTAATATAAAAGGTTGCGTGAATAATACACTATAACTTCCACCACAAGTGTTTTGACAACAAACAATAGTCATCATGGAACAAGCAAGGAGAGACGTCATCCCGGAATTGGCTCCGGAAGTCCATCAAGGCTTCGCCCGGGACTTCCTTGTCCAGGTTGGCCAAGAACCTTGGAGTGAGCAAGCAGCTGGTCTCCAAGACTGTGAATCAGGACCTCGGGTATAGGTCATACCGAATGGCCAAACAACACATCCTCACGGCATCCATGAAGGCCACCAGGCTCACCAACGGTAAGCGTCTCCTCAATGACCTGAAGAGCCATGGAGGAAGAATCATCTTCTTCTCCGACGAGAAGAACTGGACTGTCGACAGAAACTACAACGTCCAGAATGACAGGTGGCTTGCCAAGGAGAGAGAAGAGGTCCCTGCGGTCTTCACCACAAAGTTCCCGGCCTCCGTGATGACCCTGGGTGTCATCTGCAGCACCGGTGCCTCCTTTCTTCTTTAATCCCAAGGAAAGGGTTAACGCGATAAGGTACTGCGAAGTCATGGAGGAGTTCGTCATCCCCTGGATGAAGGATACGGCCACTGGGAGGAGTTCATATTCCAACAAGACTCATCGCCCGCACACATCGCCATGAGGACCACTAACCTCTTCAACTCCCACGACATCACTTTCTGGGATCGCAACACCTGGCCCTCCAACTCACCCGACCTCAATCCGTGTGATTACTACTGGTAGGGGAAGTTGGAGAGGGTGGTGTGCAAGATCAGCCACAAGAGCATTACGGCCCTGAAGGGCCCCATTAAGAGGGAGTGGAATGCTGTCGATTCCGCAGAAGTCATCAGGCATGCAAATCCTTTAGGGACAGGATGGAGAAGATGGTGGTTGCTGAGGGAGGACATGTTGAATAAATTTATTGTTTAATATCATGTCTAACTTTTTCATATAAACAAATACACTCCAAATTCCATTTTTATCAAGTTGGTTGAATTTTAAGATAGTTCCAATTTATCGTTGTCACCCTGTATATTACAATTTGGCATTTCCCTTATTAATTAGGCGTTGGCTAAAAAACAAATTTTCCTTTAATAATATAGGAGATAGCTTCCCAACAAATTCCTCAGCGTTACTTTATTTTATCAATTAGCTTGCTTACACGTAACTACTCAATACTTATATCAATTCACATTTGTTATGTCTTCAAGAATGATAGAATAATAATTAGAAATTGGAGGAAAAAAATAATATGTTGGGATCACTTATGAGTACTTTTGTATTTAGAGCGTTAAAAAAAAAAAAAAAAAGATTTTTTTAACAAAATCTACCTATGGCCTCACTTTAAAAACGGTGTTGGAGGCTCCTAATTCATACACTTAAGTAGTGTTGTGTCGGTTCTAATTTAGGAGTGAAATTTGCATTTCCTTCCAGTTCATTCTGCTTATCAGTCCTAAAAACTTATAAAGTTCTGTCATTGATGACGTCACTCAACTTTATTTCTTCTTTGTTTAATCGGTTCTTGTACTTACAGTCTTAACAATCGGTCCCAAATACCCAGAGGAATAGTTCTAAGACTGGTTTCAACTGTACTTTTTCCAACAATTGGTAATTTCTATCTAAATGTCAAAGATTACACTATTAATCAATCGAATAAAATTTCAATCATCATAGTGGTTGGGGAAATATGTTCAGTGGTTCAGCAAAATAGGTTGTGTATATGTTCAGAAAGATGCCAAAATACATGAAGAAAAGCGCCAATAAATATATATATATATAAAGTGCCAAAATATCTATATGAAAAAAGTTGAGCAAAAGTAATGTTTTTGCCTCTGTTTGTTTGCTAGTCACCAGGATTACAACAAAGGTTACGCAAGTACTTTTTCTGCACTATTCACCGTGTTTGCAGAGAGGTCCTTAGGCACCTCCGAGATGGGCTTCGTTGTATTTACTTCAATTGAACTATTCAGTCCTGCTAGGAATGTCAGGGATATCTTTTGGACTCTTCGAGGCTTTTGAGGGCTCATGGTAACGTCGTCCGACTCGTTCAAGAGTTTTAAACCATCGTAGACGGCCATCTTGGAGTATATTTTTGTGGCAAAATCGGAACCGAATGGTTAATAAGACCCTCAATCTTCATATTTTGCGCCAAATTCGGATCCAAATGCTTAAAAGGACTCTCAACCTTTCATATCTGGCCGTTCACTCAACTGTATTTCCATTGTTATTCATCTTTTGAATATTGGCACGGATTTATGGGAAAAGAAAAAATGGAACTGGTCAAACCGGGTGGTCCATTGAAATCTGAAAATATACTAATTCCATAATTTATGAAGGTTGAGTGATTTAAATTAATTCATATTTCGATATGTTGAAGAATAATCAATTGTTTACAAAACTAAACTAACCTGAGCTCTTTAGCTTACGTACAAGTCGAGAAAAATTACGCTTAATTGTGATCGACAAATTTCCATTTGCACACTCCAAGCAGTTGGGCGTCTCCAAGACTAAGGTCTACGACGTCAGCAAGTCCGAAACGTTGGAGAAGAAGAAGGTCTCTTTCAAAAAGGCCAAACTGGATCCAGGGGACTTAAACTAAACAGCTTAGGCCAATTCTCTCAAGTCCATGACGCTCCATGCAAGAGATATGGAAGTTTCACGCTATACTGTCCAGAAAGCTATCAAAAAAGTGGGTGGGAAGAGCCTTCTGAGGGTGAAGAGGAAACTTTTGACACCAGCAATTAAAGAAACCCATATCCTACGTTGCGAGACTCTTTTGAATGAGTCTTTTGAGATATTTTGAAACCTTTTTTGACACTTTTGGCCACTAGAGACCTGATGCCAACCCCCTCGACTAGACCTTTTGCAGATTCCGTCATCCAAACACCGAGGCCCCCAAAGCCACTGTCAGCCAGAACTGGAACGCCATGAGAGTGAACTACATCTGCAGTGAGTGCCAGGCCTTCTTTTACCACCTGGAATCCATCATTCCCGCTATAGGCGGCTACATAAATGATTAAGATATCTCAGACACACATCTATTTATACTATTAAATTTGCTGAAATTCTATTGTTAATTAATAAATGATATCTTATTGAATTTTAAAATGTACTTTAAAGAGTAAAATCTAATTTTTCCCGTCCAAAATTGGAAAATATGTTTTGTTATTATTATTATTTTTTTTTGCTAAAATCCAAAAATATGTTATAAAATATATGACTACATAATTTTTCTGTGCCCTACTTATAGCTATAGAACTGATAATTCCTTATTTAAAATGTTTAATCACATTTTTGATTTGCAACTCGTACAAAATCTTTACTTTTCTATGACAGAACGATATGTTTTTCAAGCTTGTGCAATGTGATGCGAGCTAAAAATAATATTATCATGACGTAATTTTCTTCTTTAGATTTTTATGTATGTACCCATAGTACCAGAAATAGAATGGACCTGTTACATAATCCCAAAGATATTATAATATTATTAAAAATATTATATTCAGTTTTTGATTTGCTTACATATGAAGTACGTAAATATTAAAATATACACAAAAGTAGACAATCCCAATATATATGCATACATCCCAATATTTCATTAACATATTTGATTCAATTATAAGTATTTGATTCAAATTAATAGGATGAGTTAAGATAACCAATAATATTATTCATGGTTGTATTCCTTCATTTGATTTAAGGGACATATATCAGCCCCGATATAGGCCCTTTCAACCATCAAATCTATCAATTTCTCATTTTTTTATTGTGAAAATCCATTTTGCCTGCTTCAAGTTCAATTTGCAACACCTTCAAGGGATTAAAAAGAATGGTTTGAAGATAGAAATTGACGAATAATTGTTGATAAATACACATGTAATCCACATTCAATTTTTAGAAAATCATTCTAGCCTGCTGTTGTATTGACGGGCCACATATGAAGTTCATTTTATTAAGGACTAATTAAGGGAATGAAGAAATTAACCATACCTATATATATATATCTTTAACACGTTAAGTGCTACTGTTGACCCTGTCTTCCATCTTTAAATACCAATTTGTGATATCTTGTTAATTTTTTACAAATTTTTGATCGTTGGTTTTTTATATCTTGGTATTTTGTTCATTTGAAATATACATTTTTTGGATTTAATAGGAGATTTAGATTTGAGGTTTTTTAAGATTTAAACTCGACGGCTCATGCCAAAGACAAAACTCTTCCATGAGCTTTAACAAACGTCTCCAATTAGTTTCTAGTAGGCACTACTTAAAAAAATCAACACAAATTTTGAATGTTTTTATATCCAAAAAAGAAAAATCTAAGTGGCACCCCTGCCTGCATTTAGATAATTTAATAAATCATCATAAAACCTACTTTATTATAATTGCAAACATTCTTCAAATCTTGGAGGTATAGCTGTTGTATTTGAGTCCGGATTTTGGGGCCAATTGGACCCCCACTTCATTTGAACGACCTAATTTTTATTAAAATAATTGCATTTCGTTGAAACTTTATCCCTACTCAATTTTTTTTTTTGCATTTAAAAAAACAACATTTATCAAAAACAATTTCTTTTTTTTAATTTTACACATTGCTGCTTGATAAGAAAAAATTCCGTTCAAGCAAAGGAATGGGTTGAAAAGTGTTGTAGTGGTTCTGTTCCATAAAGTAAATAAAACAAATCATAATACTTTCAAAAAAGTCAATTTTGAATGAAAAAACGTGTTTTGTTTTTTAAGGCTATGACCTTTTTAACCCATGTGTTTACCACGACCATCCCCAATAAAAATAACAGAGGCTCCCATAATGTATATCATCATTAATATCATTTAGCCCCCCCCCCACTTGCAAATACATTCTGGGGCCGGTGCTTAGGACCATATTCACTCGAACTTTATTTGAACTCTTTGTGTGAAGTGCGAAGATTCCTTCTAAAAAAATAAATGAAAGAATTTCTGTCTACCTTAGCAATGTTTCTTTTTTAAATGAATAGTAGAATTATAATATATAATTAATTTGCTTTAGAAATATAATATGAAACATTATGGAATATGTACACTGCACAGAGTGTAGTTAAGTTTATATTTTATTTTCATATTAATAAAGTAAAATTATAGGATGACTAATCATTTTCTTTAGGTAGGACATTTCCTCTTTTTATTTCTTGTCCAGGGCAACAAGGGAATAAAAGGGCATGAGGAAACTACAAAAATGTTTATTATCCACAAGATGTTGTGACAGTCTGTAGCATGTTGTTTAAAAAATGACGCATGCTCAGAAGAATTTTGAGAGCGCGCTCTATGTAAGAAACATACGTACATGTTAATTTTTAATACCGGCCCAAAAGTGATTATTTACTCATGTCTATTACAAGAATTTTGGAAGGGTAAGTTTCATTTTTTTTACAATGTTCCGATGAGCAATGTTGTAGAATACATAATTAACTGTCAATTGCTAAAAAAACACTGTCCTTGTCGCCACCTTGAGCACACAGTACGAGAAGAGGATTGAGATTGCAGCGTTCATCCGTACGGGATTGTCCCAGAAAGCCATCTGGGAGCAGACTGGGCCTCGAAGAAGACGATTTACAATGTCTCCATGCGGTTGAAGGTGGGGGAGGATCTACACACTTTCAGGACTAGGCAGGACACCCTACGTGTCTGCCAACTGTCTCAAGTCGATCTTCCAGAGAAAACCGAATTCCTTAATAACTGACATGGCAAGGACGATGAACAAGTCCACATCAGCGGTTTCTAGGGCTCTAAAAAAAGTCACGATGAAGGTCTCTGTGGAGTATTCTGCGGCATTCGTTGACAGAACACCAGAGAAAATTCCTTGTGGAGATTGCAAAAAATATCTTGAACCACCTCAAGGGAACCTGTGGACTAATTGTGATCTCTTCTGATGATGGTACCTTTTGTGTTGACCCTTTCTTCAACAGGCAAAATGATCAAGCCACTCCTATATTTGGGGATTCAGCACTCATGCATCTACCAACAATCAAGTTTTGCTTCTTCCTTCAGGTCACGACTTGTTAATTGGCAATGACTTTTTGTTTGGGAAGACCTAGTCTAGTGAAGCGATAATTTACAATCTCTGTATAAGCAGAATAGTATCATCACATTAAGGTGATATATACAGTTCATCATAGGACGGATCTACATTTTCTCAAATTCGAACCGGTTCGGTTCTTTAAATCTAATTACTCGAAGACATTTCGGGTACTCGAACTTTCGGATCTAGATCCGAAACCAAAAGTAGAAGGATACTTATTTCGAATTTATAAGCACTAAATCCGAAGTTCAAACCTAAATAAAATAAAATCAGGATTAAAATTATATTTTGACTGATTACTGATGACAAAATAATAAATTACCCCATGTTATTATTATTTATTGTAATTATTATTATAATAGTATTGGGCATATCATTACCTTTATTGCATCTCGCAACCTCTCATCCGAAAATAAACGGAAAAATGCCGAAAATAAGCTAGAAGTTGACCTATTCTTTCAAGTATTGAATGATTATTGAATAATAGTTGCCTACTGTTCAAATTTTAATAAGAACTAATTAGTATCCAACTAATCAATGTTAAAACAACTTAAAGAAGGGAAAAAAAAAGAAGAAACTTCGACAGCCGACAACCAAATACTGTGTGCATTTTTGTGTTTGTGAGCAAGACATTACTTCGCGAACACAAAAAAATAAGGTGTGTTTTCTTATCAGCTGTCAATATTTTAGCTTTTTTCTTCTTATCCTTGTTCTGAACGTTGATTGGCTGAATTATAATTAGCCTATTTTAAACTGTGAACAATGATCAACTAAGGATTTTGATTTTTTTTTTAAATTCCAAAAACCGAGCCCTCCCAGAAATATAATCCTACGTACGCCCTTGGATACACCGTACTCAACTACATTGAGAACTGATCACAGTTTCTGTGATCAGCAAAACCTTTTCAATAAGAAGTATATCCTCAGGGGGGTCCATCTAAACATGAAATTTTTGTTTTATACTTTTAAAAAAATAGTTAGGCTTTCAAGTATATGACGTAACATCATTAATTTTTTGTTATTGTCAACTGTAATTTTCCTGCTTCTTTTTTCCTAATGAGTGTTCGGAACATTGCTGATTCTTTAAATTAAAATTAGCTCAAGTGAGGCTATGACCAGTAATTGAGCAAATAAATAGTTAGAAAGAATTTGGTTAACTAAAGTCTAATTTTGAGCTTTTTTCTGTTTCTCTATGGAGAAAAAGTACTGTAAAGGTAATGAATAGATATGTGAAAATTGTCGAAATCTTCGCCAACGTAATTATAAGAAAAAGTATATGTTGGTAGCATTGAGAGACGACATATCTTCTGAAAGAGATATCTAAATGTTTCTAATGATTGAGTGCTTTATGAACGCTGATACGGTTGAATTTTTAAAAATAGGGAGGAACCATTAATAAGAACAGGATACAAACAGCAAAGGGTCCGCGGGGGGTAGCTGTATCCCCCCCCCCAAAATGGAGAATACAAAAAAGTAACTTAAATGGAAAAAAAAATCATGCCCCTCAAAATCAATTTAAGGATTTGTTTTTCTTTTTATAAAAAAGGTAATTAAGAATTTTTTTTTCGATTTACCTTTATAAAAAAATAAGTTCATTGAAGTAAAAAAAAAAAAAAAAAAAAAATTGAGAACTTATTTTAAAAAAAAGGTTAATTTAGGAAAAAATATTTTTATAGGATTTATTTTCTATAAAAAAAAAAAAGGTCGCCCCTAAACAAATTTCTATAATTATCTCATCTCTAATACACACAAGCTACAACACTCATTTAAAATTATTACATTATTATAGTGAAATATATTGGAAAAAAGATGGACAAAAACAATGGGATTAAAAGAAATCGGTAGGTAGAAATTTTTTTACGAGAAAGTATGTTAAAATATTTTTTTTATACAGATTCATTTTCTAAAAAAATTTAATCGTTGAATTATTTAAAAAAAAAATAAAATCCAAAAACCAAGCCTCCAAAAAATATAATCCTCCAGACGTGTCTTCAAGATAACCAATAATATTTATTTAGAAATAAATACAAGGAGGGGGGATCTAAAAATTAAGTACGTCCAACAGAAGGGGGTATCAAGTTTTGGACAAACACAGACAGGAGTAGGGGGCCAAAAATTCTACTTTTTCCGGACGTCATAAATGTATTACCCCTTTACTGCATAAACGTCAATTTTACCCTTGATTGTATTTATTTATCACCTCTTTGACAAGTTTTGAAATGTTCCAAAATACTAAGCCTGGTTTAAGAGATCACCAACATTAAACAGTCCCTTTTTCCGTTTCCTTTGCCTTACCACATAATACAGTTTAAAGCATCTCATCTGATGGGTGAGCAAAATATGTTTGGATAGATTGCAGTACATTAGGAATGGTAAAAGCATTCAATTTTACTGTTTTGAACAAAAGCTTCAAAATACAATCTCATGGTAACAAGGTTATTCAATATGCATTTTATATTGAATCTAGGACACAAATGCAAATATGTCGTATTCACTCGTTATTCATTGATAAGCAACCTATATATTGCAATAATCAGGTTATGAATGTAGGTAAGTAAATATCTTCCTTTTTTTTTTTTCTAACGAAGCAATTGGATACTTTTTGATTTTTAAGGACGATTTTCTATTGTCTGCCAATATCTTCATATATTTTATAAATAACCTGATTGTGAAGTTGAAGAATTGTTGTCCGGGGCGTCGACAGGATTATATATATGTATATTATTATTATTATTATTTTTTTTTTTGGGGGGTTGTATTTTTTTGAAAAGAAACCTAAAAATTTAAATTAAAAAAAAAAAAAAATTTGAAAATCAAACTCTTTCTTAAATAATTTCAAAATATTAACATTTTTGGAAAAAAAAATCAAAAATCCACAGCTGTTCACAAAAAATAAATTTCAATAAAAAAAAATCAAATTTAAATCTCTCGGACAAAAACTTTCGTGTTATATTGGTTCTCAATTAAAATTAAACCCTCTTTACGTCATTAAAGATATTTTTCTTTTTTATTAATCTATATTAATAAAAAAAATTGCAATCCTAAGTATTTTTAATAAAATCAACTTTTGCTTTCTTTAATCTAAAAGAATGTTCCATTAAAGGGCTATGAGACACAATTTGAGTATCCAGTGAGTTGATACAGTTTGTCGGAATTGAGTGAAACATCTGCTCTTTTGTAAAAAAAAAAATCGTGCTAATCGTCGTGAAAAAGGTTTTAAAAAGTAAGATTGATTCAACTTAAGAGCTGTATAGCGTTTAAAAAATAACTTATCTCTGTGATTATGAAAAAAAGCCACTGAATATGGTGCTCCTTGATGTATATTAAAAGGGAGTAGAGCGAGTACTTTATAAATTAAATCTCGCAGGCTCAAGTTCAACTCATATTAAAAAAGAAAAAAAAAAGGAAAGTACTTTATATAAAATTAAGAAAATAAATGAGAATATAGATGAGGTTCATCAATAAGCTAAAATACTCCCTGGCTCATTATCCATATTAATTATTTTTCATAGGCTGATATTATTATTTTTATTAA
This sequence comes from Lepeophtheirus salmonis, assembly GCF_016086655.4. Taxonomy (NCBI): domain Eukaryota; kingdom Metazoa; phylum Arthropoda; class Copepoda; order Siphonostomatoida; family Caligidae; genus Lepeophtheirus; species Lepeophtheirus salmonis. The sequence goes on along the minus strand of NC_052135.2, from coordinate 73,206,019 downwards.
TCTAGAGGAGAAAATGTCTGAGTATTGAGTCAGTAGCTACATGTGAGTGTGCTCATAAAACCTGAGGCTAAACCCAAAATTTGTTGGGGAGTTATCTTCCATATTATTGAAGCAAAATTTGTATGTTCATCGACGCCTAATATTTCCTGGCATTGCCGGGTACTACAGCTAGTAAAATTAATAAAACAAAGTTTTTCTATATGTATATACTGGTAGTTGCATAAATACGCGGACTATTTGTGGCAAATAATTAAATGCGTAATAAAATTCGTATGATTTTTTGAGAATTATATAATAAAGAATTTATTTTGGTATAAAATTTCATATAATTACTGAATATATCCGCCATCAGCTTCCATGACACCCTCCAAGCGCCCGCGGAAGGCCTTGCCCACATTAATGATGTAATGGTCTTTCATGGCTGCCCATTGATCATTGACGCTGGCCTTCAATGAGTCCAAATTCGGATGGCGGGTAGCAGAGGCCTTCTTCTCAATTTGCCACCACACACTGTTGTCAAGGGGATTCAAATCAGGTGATTCAGGTGGCAAAATGTTTCTGTTCCAAAATGGCATGCTGACAGCGTGCCAATCCTGAGTCATTCCAGAGGTATGGACAGGTATTTCAGATCTTTTCCCTCCTTGACAAGCTTCTGGACCTTGAACACAGTAGTCCTGGATAGTCCAATGTCCTTGATTATCTCCTTGACAGACCTACCGGCGCAGATGAGAGTGGCAACCATATGACGTTTGGCCTCGTCATTAATCGTAAACGACTTTGTTAGATGCGAGTAAGAAAAACAAAAACAAAGCCAAAAGATTTACCGAGTTACTTGTACTGGAACTTTTTATTTCAAGTCACGGAACCTCGAGATATAAGCGTTTAAAAATTAGTCCGCGTATTTATGCAACTACAGGTATAAATATTACTACCAAATGCAGTTTTTTTTAATCTAAGACGTATTAATGTAGTCAATGTCGATCTAGATGTCGTTTAACAATTATCATTGAGCGTTTATACAGGATACACTAAGTGCTCCCTAAATGTATGTCGTAAACATATTTTGATCTAAGTAATAGCAATGTAGTCGTATGACTAAATATCGTAGATGTGTGCATGTAGCATCGAGCGTGCTTACAGGGTGCACTGAATATAGTAATCCCTGATTTTATATCAAAAATACATTTTGATCGAAGAAATAACAACGTAGTCCTGTTAATGAAATATTGTAGGGGTGTGTACTGTTTCTAATGAGAGCCTGCTCATCCATTATTTCTCATTTTATCTTTCATTTTTTACATTTGGGGGATTGGTGTAATAAATAATATTATTTATTACGGATTAGTGATATATTCAAGGAAATGTTTATATAATTATTTATATTCGTGTAGTTGTCATGTTAATAATAAAAAAAAAAAATGGCAGGCGTGTTCATTAGGGCGGTGTGTCTTACAAATTTGATCGGATTTCGATTATGGATGGTTAAAGAAAGCTGTGCTCTTGTAAGGAAATAGCCTATACAAAATTTCATTTTCCTATAATGCCATCTTTAGATATCACATCTGGTTCAAAATTTGAAAGAAGACAAAAACTTTTATTTCTTCAAATAAGACTAAAATGCAGTATTAATCATTATTTTGCAATATTTGATAATGATCAACAGTATTGTAACCTACAAAAAATATTTATAAAGTTTTGTTCTAAAGTTATCCTATGGAGCAAAAAGAATGATTAAAAAAAGAGTCAAACTATTCTTTATTCTCAACCAAAACCATCGAACATAATTAGTATCAATAAATAAGTAAATAAGTCCATATCAATAATATAATACATATTAGCACATATAAATTAAATTATAATAAAAGGTATTGTCACAAATTCATTAATATTTTCATTGGGAATATACAATTTACTAATTAATAATGGAATCTAAACAAAATTAATATTAAAGATAGATTTGTGCCTGAGCTTTCTTAATCATTAATTTAGCCTGGCTCAATGGCAATGATGGCTTCCCGTCCCGGGTGGGAGGCCTGACACCCGCTGCGGTTTTAGAATTCTATCATAACGTGGAAGTGCTGACTGACAGTGACTTTGAGGGCCTTGGTATTTCGATGACTGGCACAATAGGCCTTCCCCTCGACATGCACCCAAAAGTTGTGGATTGGTATCAGGGCTGTTGGGGGGGGGGCAAAAGTGTCGAAAAAGAGTTCTACTGACCTCAAAAGACTAATTTAAAAGAGTCTTGCAAAAGAGAATATGGGTTTCTTTCATTCCAGGTGTCAAAAGTGACCTCTCTACCCTCACAAGGCTCTTTTCATCTTGCTCTATGGACAGTCTGGTTTGAAACCTCATGATCTTTTGCATGGGACCTCATGGACTTGAGGGGATTTGTCTGGGCGGGGTTTATTGAAATCCTACGTGTCCAGTTTTACCTATTTGAGAGGGCCCTTTTCCTTTCCAACGTTTTGCACTTTGTGACGACGTAGACGATGCTCCTGGATACGCCAAGCGTCATGTAATGAGTGAAAGGAAATTTGTCAATCACGTTCAAGTGTTGTTTTCTCAACTTGTACGTAAGCTAACGAGCCTAGGTTTTTTTTTGTAACTAATTGCTTATGCTACAATATATCAGGATATGAATTAATTTCAACCACTCAAACTTAACTAATTATTGAATTAGGAACTGTTTAGATGTCAATGGACAACCCGGTAGAAGATTTAAAAGAAAAGGAAACATCTACGGCTGAGAAAACAATACACATACTAACTTTATATGTATTTATTGGTGTTGAAACGGTCTAAAGTAATTTTCTCTTGATCAACCAGGACCAATATTTCAGTTAGTACAATTGTTTGAAAACGATCTGTCATTTTTTTGTACCTATGAAGACTGAAACTCAACAACATTTAGTATTTATATATCCCTTTTTTCAATAATAAGGAACATATTATATCCATATGTTCCTTATATAATATGTTCATATGCAAATTGCATAGTAACAGCAAAGAAGCGTATGTGAAAATATCAATGTGTTACTCTAAAATCAAATCAAAAACAAAAATGATTTTGATGCGTAGTAAAAGGCTTAGTCAAAGTTTATAGTCTTTTTTGTCATTTAAACAAAAAATTCTATTTAGATTACAAGTGTCAATGGGCATATAATACTTAGCAAATAATGGTAGCCTTAACAATTTAAAGAATGTTTTAAAGGTTATCTGATATAATTGGCTGTTACAAGGAAGAATGAGAAGGAAATAAACAAAGACAAGGCCAAAAATTACACCGATGCTGACCCCCAATTATACTCTGAGTCCAATAAGGTCTAACAATTATAACTCCGCAACAAATCGTCAAGAATGTTCAGAACTCAGGAATTAAATAATAATGACAACTGCCAAGGAAAAGAAAATTCATTCTTCAGATTACCAATTCCAAAAAAACATGCCATCTAGAAAAAATCCCAGGATTCACATCAGAAATAGTACCCCATATATTTTCTTGTAAGCCCGCGATTACCTTGTCTTACTTGATATATCATGGCTATTTCATGATGTGCTCGTAAATGATGGAGTCTAATGCTGAGGATTTAATGCAGAGATATGATTATTGGTCCTTATTGGACTCAGAGTAGACATGGGGATCGAGATTGGTCTAATTATTGCCAATGTTCTTTTTATTCCTTTTCTCCCTCCTCCCTTGTCTCCTCCAACACCAAGGTATGCCAATAAGATATTTCCTTGCTTTTGTGTTACTGGCTAATTTAGGAGGAAATTCGATAAAATAAATTGTATTAATACATAAGTGAGTATTTTATTTTCTCAATATTATTATTGTATATTTTTACCTGCCGACGATTACGCTACTAAAATTATTTTAAAAAGATAAATGAAGTGTTGTTTTTAATGAAAAATAGGCCCAAACATAAATTTTCAAATAAGTATACAAAAATAGTGGACATTGGATGGATTTGTACAGGTTGCCACAGCAGAAATATACCCAGTACCTCAAGTAAAAGACATAATTATTGTAAAAATATGTGTCATATCTTAATCCTGGTCAGTAACACAGAACTTGGCTAGGTTGTGACGTCATCAAAAAGTTGTCAGCTAACCTTATATTTAGTCTTGCTCAAAAATTCTTCAAATTTTCAGGGTTACCATGTTGATATATTTTTTTTACATGGTCATTATACACACGATTTTTATCACTGGGTATTATTGTGTTAACGGATAACATATATCAATTTTTTAGTTTGCTTATGCATGTGTAAAAACACAAATCGGCAGAAATCTAATACAATTTTTTGTAACTAAAAATCTACTTTGTTTTGTTAAAGAATATTAGGGTTAATTAACAATGTTAAATTTATTTTTGTCTACTTATTAACAATATTTCAAAAACAATGAACATTAAGAGCAGGACACAAAGAAATTAATTGCAATTTTACGCCACATTTTTTTTATTTTTTAACTTTTACAAGTGATAATTTGACATTTTTCCTCCATTATCTCCTTTATGTTACATTTTTATTTATTGTTTGTTGTGTAATGTGCAACTGTCTTAGTAAATTATTTAATACTACTCATATACGGGGTGATGCATTGAAATCTGAACACATACTAAATCAAGAATTAATGAAGGTTGAGTGATTGAAATTAACTATTATTACGATATATTAAAGCATTCATAATTTGTTACAAATCAAAACAAACTTGAGCTCTTAAGCTTATGTAAAAATCGAGAAAATGGAACTTGAACGTGATCGACGAATTTCCAATCGCGCACTCCATGTAGTTAGGAGTCTCCAGGACCACCGTTTACGCCTTAACCAAGTTCGAAACGTTATAGAGGGACAAGGGGTTTTTCGAAAAGGCCAAACTGAATCCGGAAGAGTTAAAGACATACCAAACTGTCTAGAGAGCTATCAAAAAAGTGGAAGGAGGTTGTGAGGGTGGAGAGGCTACTTTCCACAGCAGCAATGATTGAAACACATCTCCTCCCTTACAGGACTCTTTTCAGTTCTTTTGAATTCTTTTTTGATACTTTTGTACACCTCGACTACACCTTTTTGGTGGATGTCAAGGGAAAAACCTGTAGTGTCCGTCATCCAAATATTCTCCTAATTGTCTGAGTTACCATGTTATTTTTTTTTTTTTTTTAATATTCCGAAAATGCTCACGATTGCAGCCCTAGTTATTTAGTTCTCTGATACAACACATTTAACAAAGTAGGTTTTCTTGTTAGAATAATAACTTTTTCATATTGCCATGACTTGAAAATATTAAAAAAAACATATTTTGTTGTATCGCTACATTATTCTAGGGTTGTTTGAAAATGCTTTCCTCAAAATAGACTAAATCTGCTCATGTCTGACACCAATTCAAAATGAAGAAATCGAGGGATTGGGATCAAGCAGAAAAATAGATATTGACAATTTCCACTGATGTCATAAATTACATCATATACGAAGGAGATATCTACTTTAGGGCTCAAAATTACAATAATTTTTGATGAAATTTCATCAAATGAGTTTATCTCTATCAAAAATAGAGATCTGCACTTCTGAATATTTAGAATAATATCCATTCTTACTTCCTTCAATCTAAAAGGATGATGCATTAAGTAAATTGGGGAATTCCTTGTTTTTTTTTTACCATGATTTATAAATTTGAGTATACAAAGAGTTCATACAATTTGAATAAATTGAGTATGTAATAGATATATTCCTTTGCCAGAGACCATTCTTGATTCAACTTAAGAGCTATCTAGTGAGTAAAAAATAATTTATCAATTCATGAAGACACGTCAGCAGATACATTGTATATGGTGCTCTCTGATGTATATTATAGGAAATAATTTCTTTTATTTTCGATCAAATTTATGATGCAAATATATTTTTTTAATTGTTCCTTCAATTGTTCAGGTGGAGTTGTACTAATTAAGTATAAGTAAACATTAAAGTATTACTATTACTCTATCTGACCAAGGAATGGTCTTTGAAGTCCGTATACAAGATTGGCAGGAAAATGTGGACTGTTAATTAATGTTACTTTTTTCATGAATATAAGTGATTATTTTTCGATATTCTGGCTCAGGCATCCTTTTCGCACAAACAAACTATAATAAATATTTCTTCACATCGTAATCATGAGTGAGCAAAAAGCTAAAGAGTAACGCATCTCATATGTCCTAGGTGCTAAAGTTGAGATGTACGAAGATTATGGACATTGCGAAGTTATAGAGGAGACTAGTTTTCAAGGGCGCCAAGATGAAGAATGACAGATGGGATCTCTCTGTTAAAGCAGGACATAGAAGGCACAATTTATATCAGGATCCGGAGGATCCAGGCAAATTGATGAATTGCCTCGCCAACGACTTCTCCGTGGCTGCTATGATCATTAGGAGGGCTGTTGGGATTGTTCTTATATACAAAGACCCCAACCACCTTTTGATAGAGGTCAGGAAGGCCACAAATGTATATTTCCTTCTCTAGGAGCCACTGAGTACCGAACATACACACATTGAGAAGAGAATAAAGTTAAATAGAAACATCTCAATATTTGTAGTAACTATGAATATGGTGGGAATATTATTATCTGTATAGGTTGTTTAATTAAAAGTATCTAATAAAATGATCAGGTATCAACATATTAAAAGGAAGAATCAAATTTTAATTAAAACTTCTCATGCTTCAAAAGTCATTAATTACATAGTCAGCAATATCATATACAATACTGTCTACCAAGCAAATTTTGTTAGGTCGAGCATATTTTTACTCACTAGATTACAAAGATGGAAAATTTGGGATGATTAAAAAAATAAATTTGAAAAGTTCCATGGGTTGAATAAAAAAAAAAGAATCTCAAGTTACTTATAAAATAAATTTACGTGCTTTAATTTGGAATATATTAATTACTTGAAACTATTAATTTCCGAAAGTTTGGCTATGACTCACTGCGTTACCAATATTTACATTAGATTTTGTTGTCAACTGACAGTATTTCTGCTTCTTTTCCTCTTATCGGTGTTTTGAACGTTGAGAGGTTGAATTTGAATTAGTTCTAGTTCTAGTTAAGCTGTGAACAATTCATAACAATGATTGAATAATACTTCCATATTTGGGATGAATTGGCTAATTACACACTGATTTTTGACCTTTTTTCTGGTTTTTTTTACAACAAAAAGTTGCAAAATACAATAAAATTAACTACGTGAAGTATATTTGTGCTGAGTTAACACAAAAATAATTTTGAATAAAAATCCATAAAAAAAACATGTCCAATATATTTTTTTACATCATATAAATTTACGACCCAATATTTCATGGAGATATTTTGCTCAATTATCGCCATTTCATTCAAATTTATGGGTTGAGTTAAGTTACCGACGGACGTTAAATATTGTTCAAAACTTATATCTGATTTATGATACTTAATTTGGCTCGGATATCGTCTTTCAAATAAAATTTGAATATTTTTATTCTTATGGTCTGATGATAATTTTGATATTTTAAGTGTAATTTACAGAGTAATTTATAATATTTTTTTTTTTGTTGATAAAAATTGAGAATAATTTAAAAAGAAAAAAACCAATAAATTTTTAATTCAAAAATATTACAAGAAATTATTATGTTATGATATATTTATAGTCATATTTCTAATTTATTCGGAACTTTAAGAATAAAAAATATATCTCAACCTTTTAAGTTTGTAAATTTGTATTTTGATAGTGCTAATATTTTACTTATTCAGGCTCTCTTTTAAGGATTTTTTTTTGATAGGCCCACATTTTACCATTTGCGACTCAAAATCTATGATTTAATATTAAATGTAGTATCATATGATTTTATTCTATAGCCTTCAACGTATATTATATCATTAGATTTAGCGCTTTTGGGTAAATTTAATAGTTGGCATTTAATCCGAAGTATGAGGAATGATCCGTCTTCTTCTCCATTGCTTGATTTCCTCACTCAGTGTTTCATTTTTAGTTTTTAAACAATAGATCTCCTGACTGAACGCTGATTCAGATGACCTTTCTTCGGTTATGCGTCGTTCAGCTATAGTAACCGATTTGAGCTTATTTGGTCTGTCGTTTCTATCATGTTTCACATTTCTGGTTCTTGAACTTCTTCCAAGATCAAGTAATATTGATTATCGGTCTCGGTTTTTTATTTAAAAAACATTTAATTTTGGAGTCATAATCTTACTTTACATGACTGAATGTATTCAAGAGTCATGAATGAATTTCAAATTAAGCTTAAGACTGACCATACAAGAAATTTCCCGAAAGTTTGGACTCTTATAACTACACAAGCCAGACTCCAGCTGAGGATCATGACCAATCGTATATATATAACTCACAAAATAAATTTTCTACATCAGGATTTGAAGAGCAGTCCGAATTTGAAGGTGAGGAAGATGAATCTAAATAGAGAATAAAAGTTTATCAAGACCAGTAAGCAATATTAATTGGTCTTGGAAGAAGGTCAAGAATCAGAAATGCGGAGCACAATAGAGCTAGGTTAAATATAATTTTACAATTTCGAAGAAAATGGATGTTGCCATCTATTAGTTCTAACCACTATTGTAATAATTGATTCTGAGACAAGATATATACAAGTTAAATGATTGAACCGAGACCAGAATCTATAAAACTTTTTTTAATAAATGAATAGTTGCACCTTCACTTTTTGAAAAATAAACTAACAATGAAAGTGACGTTACATAATACTGCCCCCTCCCTTGTAGAACTCTCACGCCCCCACAGGGGTGAGACTCCCAGTTTTAAAATTGCTCGTGTATTCAACTAATAAAACTAAAGGGTCCGGTAGTTATGTGTGAAAATAAGTCAATAACTTAATAATCGTGCATTGCATTATAAATATTTATTTATAATATCTTCTTATACATGAACAAAGATCAAAAAGTTATTTCATATCTGTTCTATTAATTCCACATCTTTACTACAGTCCGGAGTTGTTTTGTAAATGCTTTTCATGATAACGGATTGATTCCTCAGAAAGATATTCCCATTCCCGGAAAATACTGGCTTTGAGGGACTCAATATTTTTATGACAACTTTTCTGCACCATTGAGTCCATATATTCTTAAATAAAGTAATCAAAGAGATTCAAATCTGGGCTCGACGGATGGCAAAATTGTTTTGTTTAATATTGCATATTAGATTCCAACCCTTTTTGAGTCTTTTTTCCGGTATGGGACGGAGCTCCATCTTGTTGGAATATAAGTTTTTGGTTCCTAACTTTGCTTTTATGCTTTCAAGAGAGTACCAAAGGTTGAAAAATAATATATGAGATATAGCGATCCTGATTCAAGCTGATGCCCTTTACTAGGAAAATTTGTGGAAGTTTTCGTCTGGAGCTTGAAATTTCTCTCCAGACATTACTGATGTAGGTAATTACTATTTCATAACTACTTTATCTTCAAGTGGGATATCCTTAATGATTATTTTGTCCTTTTTGGCGGTTAAATTATTTAGTGTCGAAATAAAACTTTTTCTCATCTGAGAAGATAATATATGTGGCTTGCATGTTTTTTATCAACAAAATTTTGTATCGTTCCAGGGGAAGGGCTTGTGTTCACTAGTTTTGGAAAGGACGAGATTGCACACTTAAATAACTTCATTTTAAGGTTCCTTCTGGATGATTTGGCAAATTGTCTTATCAGTTATTCCTATCTCAGATGCAATTTTAGAAGCGGATTATTTTGTGTTCCTAGACATTTGGGCAAGATCTTTCAAATATTGTCAGGAGTTATTGCATATCGAGCTTGCAAGAGTCAACTCATGAAAATGAAGGAAAACAAATGAAAAAACAACACACGGTATCTAATCTTTGTTTTTTTTTCAAAATCTCAACGTGATCAACTATGATATCGTCGGACCATATTTATTTGATCACATACAAAATAAAAACGCACAGTAGATTAACGACACTCCAAGCCCTAATTTTTCTTGCATTTAATCCATAAATTTATTTCATTAAGACTAAATCACAATGCATATAAAAATTATTAATAATTATCCTACATTCATTGAAAATATTGTGTGTCTAATTGTATTGTCAATGATTAGAAATATTAATTGTTATTACCGTAATTATAAATGTGATATTTATGGGTTTGACGTTCTTCACGGCGTTACCTCGTTAACACAAAAATTTACACTGTTTTTCGTTGTCAACTATCAATATTTCTACTTTTTTTCTGTTATCAGTTTGGGCATAGATATATTTTATGTGATTAGCGTTCCTGAACCAAACATCAGAAAAATATTTTTATCAGTTCTGATAAATGATATAATTATAAATATTCATTCAGTTATTAATTACTTGCATGTCCTTAATCAATTATGGATTTTCCCACTCTACGTATACTAATTCTTTATAAAAATGAGCTAAAAAGGGTAAAAATAGTTATGCCTGCTATTTGCAAAGAATATTAGGATACCTGGTTTTTTTTTTTGCAAAGAGCTCAAAAGAAGGCTGAACGTCATATAAAGTTGAAAAATAAATTGCAATAGATCAAGAGAAGGGGAGGAATCGTGGAGTGAAACCCCCATGGCGTATCTGAGTCAAAAATGGGATGTCATCCGGAATTTTTGATTTATTTAGATAGTGATTTGACCAAAAATATTGAACTAAAGGCCGGTAGAAAAAATAAAATATAGACTTTTCCAAAAAAAAGTTTTAGAAATATTATTTTCTAAAAAAAGACCAGTCATTTAACTAAATATCAAATTTGTCTTCCAAAATGGACCGAAAAAGGTTATTAAAACTAAACAACGTCATTAAACTAAACATACCAGCGAGAAGAAAGTACGACATATTTAACTGTTTTACTCGGATAAAGGTAAAAACACACATCCAAGTCACTAAAAATCTGAAAAAGGTTTATTTTACTGATACTGTAACAACTAATCATGTGGACTTTTGGTTTCGTTGATTCCGTTTTGGTAATTTTAAGGTCAATGACGTACTATGCCCTGGAAGAGCAATTGTCGAAAATGTAGATAAAATAATGGAAATCGTCAATTCCAACCGTCATGTAAGTATTGTTTTGACTGCCTATGAGATAAACCATTCATGAAAAAAATATATGCCTTAAAATTATTGATTTTTTTTACTGGACATAATATATTAACAAATTAAACCCCTCATATATCCCAAGCCCAAAGGCCTACCACTTTAATCTTTTGTTCTAGAGTCAAATATTGATTTTACTTTGTTCTGTGTAAAGTTTTAGATGTTTGAGATATTTCAAGGAAAAAAAAAAAGGGATATGTCAACTATAATTTTGAGTGGCTTACAATCTGCAAACATAACGCAAGGATTTCATCAAAATCATCATGAGAAGGACCTCAAAACATAGAATTGGATTGAGTTACAGATTTGAAATTGTAATTTTTGAGTTTCCAAATAAAAGTTTATTCGAAATACCAATTTTTCCTTTCAAATCGGAGGAAAACAATTATAATGTGTAAAATTTCTATGGAGTAAGTTTATAATAGAAGGTTAATGGGATACTACGTATCACGCCACTTTGGTAATTTCCAAAACAATGGATCAAAAACAACTTAGTATTTTAATTTTACACTCCTTCTTGATGGGGGAAAAACGCCTTTCAAGCTAATCAATGCCTTGAAACGTTTTATGTGGACTCAGCTTCATCAAAAATAACAATGAAACTGTGTTTTGCTGATTTCAAAAGTGGTCGTAGAGACACTAAAGATGAAAAGTGCAGTGAACGTCCAAATGAGGCGGTAACAACAGAAAACATAAAAAATCCACAAAATCGTTTCGAATGATTGGAAAAGGAAGTTGCGTGAGTTAGCTGACATTGTAAAGATATCAAAAGAACGTGTTGCAATTATATTGTATGAAACTCTGCTGAAAGTGGGTGCCGCGTTTGCTCACTGATGACCAAAAAAAATACAAAAAAAACGTACTGATAATTCTAAGCAGTGTTTGCTTATGTTTAAAAGTAACAAACCGGAATTCTTGGGTCGGTATGTGATAATGAGTGAAGCATGAATCTATCACTTCACTCCAGAATCAAAACGATCATCATCAGAGTGAACAAAGATTGGTTAACCTCTTCCAAAGCTCTTTAAAGCACAACAATCAGCTGGAAATGCTATAGCTTCCGTATTTTGGGATGCCTATGGTATTGTATTCATAGAAGGTAAATACCATCAACAGTGAATATTATATAGCACTATTAGAGCATTTGAAGGACGAAATCATGGAAAAAAGACCTATTTGATGAAGGAGAAAGTGCTGTTTCACCAGGATAACGCACCGTGTCACAAGTCAATAAAAAAAATGCATGACTACATGCATTGAATTTCGATTTTTTTCCCCGTCCACCTTACTCTCCAAATTTGGTTCCCAGCGACTACTGGATGTTGACAGACCTACAAAAATGTTAGCTGGTAAGAAATTTCGCTCCAATGAATAGATTTTTGCTGAATCTAAGGGCTATTTTGAGGCAAAAGACAAAGTTTTATATAAAAAGGTCATTTATTTTTTTTGAGCAGTGTTGCGTTGCTCTTGATGGAGATAATATTGATGAATAAAACCAATTTTGAACGTAAAAGAAACACCTTGTTTTTTTTGTTTTTTGTTAAGGCCGCGAATTTTGTTATTTATTTTATGCCATGATCATAAATATTTAATTTAATTTTTTGCTCAAGTATTAAAATCGCATGTAATTGTTGGTTATATTTTAAATTAATTGTATTTAAAGTTATATACGATCCTGTAAATGATAAACATTTGTTTTTTATTTTTGTTAAAAAATCCTGAGCTGGACAAAACCCATTTTACTAAATCAAAAAATTTGCTTGCCATTAAATAAGTAAATTTACATATTTTTAGTTACTTTTGAAAGGAGTTTTTTGTTGTTGTAAATATTCATATTTTGTTTAACTTATCTGACTAATTTATTAGTTTTTTTTAAAACCTTTGTTGGGGTTTGAGAATTTGATATTATAATATACGACGTTATGATCTTGATTGTATCCGTGCACCAGTTCTTCTCCTACGAAAACAACGACGAACAGAAAAAAAAATGAATGATGAGTCAATTTTCAAATTCGAAAAATCTAATTCGACTGCATATTTTATTGAGCAATAAAGAAAGGCCAGAGTCACATTTTTTTGGGATCTGGGTTGGCTCAGATCTTTAGACGCAAATATTCTGGTAAATTTTGGGTAGCCAAACTTTCTGATCCAGATTGTGGGGTAGGAAGGAGGGTACTCGGTGTGTTGTATTACAATTAACTTAATTAGAATAATATTACTATTAAGATTCGTCGCCTAGATGAGGTGGCAGTCAGGAGTAAAGGAGACACTAGGCAAGGGATAAAGATAAAAGGTTCTCTTGAGCTCTACAAGACACTAGTTTTAACACAAACGTCTACACACACAAAAAGGTAAAACAATAAAAGATTAATTACTAAAAGTATTTCATTAATACATGAGGTAAACACGGGTTTAGACTTACGAGTCGTTTAATTAAAATACACGACACTCTGAGTCGATCCGTGGACCTAGGGATGATGCCGGAGGAGATCACATCTCACTTAGTAAAACACTGATCTGTTTTATGTAGGGAAGGGGGGGGAGGAACAAAAAGAAGAAGGACATAAAAGAAAATGAAAAAACAAAAAACAAACAAAATCTTATAAATTATATCTTTATCACGTTGTTATCTTTATTGTATCACGCAACCTTTCCTCCAAAAAGAAAGAGAGAAAAAAGTCGCGAAATCATCTGGTAGTTAGCCAAATAAATTTAATCATACCAACCGCTATTTATATCTTATATACTCACAAACTATCACTGTCATACTATTTCTTCACCATTTTTAAAACAGTATGATTAAAATCTAAATAGTATTTTATTCGATACTGTATTATAATATTGCATAGTAATATTCTTCGTATTATTTTATTAAAAGAGTAGTTATGATAAGTTGTTATATTATTTATATAAAGAAATAGCCAAAACTTCTCCATAGAAATAACAAAATGGCCAATATATATATATCATATAAAGGACGACTGATGTACAAGAAATTGTATACCTGTTTTTTTTTGGAATTGTGTATTTATGAAAAAGAGTTAAGTTATGAAATAACCATGACGTATCAAGGGAGAAGAGGGAATCGACAGCTGACAACAAAATACATAGGGTATTTTTGTATTAGCGAGATAACGCCCTCTTATTAATAAAATAAAGTTGAAAGCAGAAGAGAGAGAAATAAAAAGGACAAGTCATTTTACTGTTATTTAGATCGGAACGTGTCAAAATGATATTATTACTAAAAAAAAAAAAAGGTCAAGTATTACGACTTTTTCTTGTATCTAACATAAACCATGCTGCTAGAACTTTCACAGTCGATGGATCTTAATGTTGGGCATTAAACTTCTTTTGATTAAATTAACTCACACCTTTTGAGTGCATGTTGAGGGGGCCCTAATATGGGCCATTCAAAATCAAAGCCATTATTATAAATGAAACTATATTGGAGTACTGTTTTTATTTAACTACTAATTAGGTAATAAGAATAATACACCAATTGAGATTTGGTACCCCATGAAATCTGAACACATATTAATATAATTAATATTATCTTCCAAACTAATTATTAGTACCATAGATTTGCCATCATTTTTATATTCACTATTTTATCTTTGTTTGCAGAACATAATTTAATCCAATAATAGTTTGCAGTTAAAAAAATTAAAAAATTAAAAAATACTTTCTTTACAAGTCGAATTAATGAAGAATGATGTCATTTGCTGTCATATGTCAAAACCAAGTAACTCTAAAATGAACAACAAAGTGTATATTACACAGTGTCCAATACTCCTGTTACGCCTAAAGTATAATTACAGGCTGAACGTAATATGTAGAATTGAAGAACTTCTATGTCATCAAATCCATTATTAGCTGCTGAAATAGCCAACTACTATGAACATACATATACCGTAGAAACTCCAATACTTCGTGAAAACTTATACAAACAATTGATTGAGTCCAGATCCCTTGCTCATAATCCAATGATTCGCTCTGCAAAGTTATTTCCTTATTATTAAAAGGCTGTGATAATTGAATTTCAGTTATCTGCTGTTGCTGATCTCCACTTTGAGATAGAAAGTATGACCCAAAGGGAGTTTCAGAAACACAACTTTACTTTATTTTAACAAAAATTAAACTGAAATTTCTTTTTTAGTGGAAATTTTGCGAGATACTATAAAACATTTTTGTATATCTAAATAAAATTGAATTAGAGCTCAAGAAATTTCACTATTTGAACATCAATAAGAAGAGAAGAAGCTGACTAAGCGACAACTAACGAAAAAGTACCTTTAGGTGGAATATAAAAGTAAGCCACAATCACTTTTCTCACAATTGAGTGTGAATTAAATTTGTATTATGAGACAAATTATCGTACAATTCTATCAACAAATTCTTCTTATTCAAAATTGAAATAAAGACAATAAAAGAATGAAAAATCGGTAGATTTTATAGTTAAAAGAGGTCCATATCACGGCCAATATAAGTATCTTAACAAATAAAGATTATAAACTACACCTAAGGCTCTTGTTTATCTTAATTACTCCCACAAATTTGAATACAAAGGCCAAAGTTGACTCAAATAAGTCTATGAAGTATTGACCTTTCACCTACTTTTTTTAAACTAAGTATATCTTGTTGATTATTGGTCACATCGCATCATACAATAAAGTCCTGTAAAGGTGTGAGTGTATACGACAAACGCTTTAGAAAGTATCACGCTTGGCCGGTTCAGTCTTGAATTATTGTGCGTCGAGTATGGAGGTCTCAAGGAAGAAATTCGCCATATTTTAAAATTTTATTACCTGAAAGGGAAATGCTCGTCGAATGCGGCCAAGAAAATTTGCAATGTATATGGGTCGATACTCCTTCGTTTTGTGTTGCACAACAGTTGTTGGAGCAATTTTTCCCGCTTAATTCTCCCTTCTATTGTGAACAACTTGACCTTTTGAAGGTGGCAATCGAACCGAAACGGCTAGTATTGGTGAATTGGAGACAAAAATAGATCATCAAGACAACGTCAGGTCGCACTCATATTTGATGACGTACCAGAAGCTCCAGAGCTCAGTTGGGAAGTTCTTATGCATCCACTCTACAATCTGAACAAGACAACAAGTAACTATCACCGTTTCCTGTATATGGCCAACACTACACATTTGGCCTCAATAAAGACCTGTGAAAATTGCTACTTTGTGTTTTTTTTTGCAATGGGGACAAGGGTTTCTACGAGAAGAGCATTATTACGTTGAATTCTCGTTGTCAAAGATTTATCGAACAGAAAGACTTGAGTTAAATCAAATGATTGTTACTTCTTAGAAAGTTTTGAAATAAAGCAAAAAATACGATATTATATTAAAATTCTCTCAGTTTATTGATTTTTGTTCAAGATTACTTTTATGTTTACACTCACCTTAGGAATTGTTCATGCTTAAGGGATAAAATTGAAGGTTAACGCCGTGACATCTGTACATTTATTATACTTACATTTTCAGGTTATATTTTTGGTATGAAGTTTTAAAATCAAAGCAATACTTAACAATCAACTATAATTATTAAGTAATTCAACTCCTACATATTTATCGTATTTTTATGGAAAAGTAAATAAATTGACTCAATTGTTTGACTTTAAAACAGTCATTCTTCAAAAATGATAAAGAACATTACCATCAATTATTTAAATATTATTGAGTGTTATGTCAACCAAGCTTCTTGAAAAAGAAAAAAGTGGATCATTCAAGCATAGATAGAAGGCCAACCAGAAATTAATAATTTACCAAGTGTTTCATTAAAATCTGATAACTTTGAATTAAACTTCAACAAGACCTAATTTATTAATCAACTATATAATTTCAACAACATTGATAGGTAGTATAAATAGATGTGTGTCTGACGTATCTTAATAATTAATGTAGCCACCCTTAGCGGTAATGATAGATTCAAGGCGGTGGTAGAAGGTCTGGCATCTGCTGCAGATGTAGTACAGGGTTGATCTTAAATAGTGGTACACATTTTATCTTTTCAATTTTGGAAGAGTTAAATTTAAACGAGAGGTTTCGTGAATATATTCATTTGAAAATAGTGCTCGAGATAGCTTTTATTCATTATACAAGTCCTCAGCTCTAATAATTGCCTCAATACGAGCTCTAAATCTCCTGTATACCTTGAGTATATAGTCAGACTCATCATTGTTCCATTCCTTCTTGATGGAAATCGCTAGATACTGGACACTCCTAGTGTTGTTCAACGGGTTTGTGGCTGGAGAAGAAGGCAGCCACAGGTTGAGTTCACAAAATTCCAGAATGTTGTCTATCAGGAAGGCCTGGGTCTTGAGTGAAACAAAGTTGTCCAGAAATTTTCTCTAGCTAAAGGTAGCACTTTCTAATCCAGAAGTTCCATTTACGAATCTGCTTTGACCCTCTCTTTTTTCTCCACAAAAATGGTGGGGTAGACTCCATAACGCCAAGACAATTGTTCTGGCTGGATTTTTGTTCTGATGACATGTCTCACTCAAGGTGAAACATTATCTGGATGTTTGGCTTTTCTGCTTATTCAGAGGGATTCAAAAATGAACATTTTTTAATCACCAAAGAGCAAAACTTTGCCCAAATTTTTGTTTGCACTGAGAAAATCTAGAATATTCTTTGCCGGTTCCCGCTTGCTTTGTTCAAAAATAAGATGTTACAATTTGATTTTAGATTGAAAATAATAAAATATGTACCATTAGATAAGATTAACCCTGTATATACACATGCATATTTTATGAACTAAGTTTGAAAATAAATACTCATTGGGACTTCCGAGAGCAAACTTCAAACTCTTGCCTATTGTTGTGTCGTTCCTTATTTAGGACTAAATACTTCAGTTCCTTCCAGTTCCGTCTAAGTTCTATCCAGTTCAGTAGTAAAACTTATCAAGTTCTGTGCTTTATGACGTCATTCAACTTCATTTTTTTTATCACTTGATGTACTGACAGTCCGATGGACCAGTTCCAAGTTCTTATAGGACCGTTTCTAAGACTGGACTGGATAGAATAAGTAAGGCTGAACCAACACTACTACTCCTCCAGTATGAATTTCAAATTCCCCCTATTTTATTCAAGGATCAAAGTTAAAACCTAGCGGCAAAACAACTACCTCATGGTCAATTAAATTGACTACTAATATACTTTTGATCCTTTGGGAGTGCTGAGGGTATCATGAATCACTCTATATGTAATTACACAACATTTGTTAATCAACAATGTGGATCCTTCAAATTCTGACTGACTGTTTTCGAACTTTAAAGCTCATTTGGTTCAATAATAAATATATAATGTTGAATGGTAATTAAGTGTCTTGACATTTTGTACCTTTATAGAGAAGTAAATGGTCCTATATTAAAATAATTTATTGTTTTTATGCTATATATCTGTCAAGAAACAAGCCACAAACTTTTTTTTTTTTTTTTCCTCATGGTATACGAAGAAAAAAAAAGATTTTTCAAGGATGAATAAATACGTACATCGACAGTAATACCTTGATATACGAGTGTAATTCCCTCCTGGACGGAGTTTTTAAGTCAAAGCAATTTATCCTATAATAAATTACTAAAAAAATGCCTTGAAGTTGCTCTTACGTTCCATCACCGATTCTTGACCAGTTTGTAACAATAAAAAAAAAATTGTCACGATGTTACCTCCCTAACACAAAAAGTTAAACCGTATTTTGTTGTCACCTCTTTCTGCTTCTTTTTTTCCTAATACGTGTTGTGAACGTAGCTGATTGGTTGAATAAGTATAAGCTCTTGTTATGCTATAACCAATACAAAAGATCCTTACCAGCACAATAGTGCAAATGTACTAAGCTGTCGTAATAAGGAAATAAATATACAAACTGCTTATAAAAGATAATAAATGCAAGATGGCGCCACATTTCTCGGATATGTAAACAAAATGATAACTAGAATGGTAAGTCGGTACACTGCAAAGCCTCCCCCTTAAATCAAATTGAGCTATGATTCTCAATTTGTTCCAAAGTTATGTGGGGTTATACAACTTTTACGGTTGGGGTGTTAACAATACCTCCCAAAATTTAATGACTTGTTACTGTGATCATACCCGAGGATGGTCTTAAATTCTATACCTCAACGTGAAGATGGGAGCACTTGTAAATGAAATCTTGTCACATCTATCTAGCATCTGTTGACTGTTACTCACCAAAGTTTCCACCATTTGCGGAACGCAGTTGTTATGTTGTGTTGTATCAGTTACTTTTTTTTTTGTGTGTGTAGTCCAGTCCATTCCATTCTTAGGATCGGTTCTTCTGACTGTCAGTACTAGAACTGATTATAAAATAAAAACTAAAGTTGATTGACATAATCATGGACCGAACTTTATAAGGCTTATCACTGATATGTAGGACTGAACCGGACTGGACCGAGACTAAATTGGACGGGACTGTAGTCTACAGTTCTAAATAAGGACTAACACATCACTATGTAACAGTCGTTTGAGTAAGTTGATGTGAGTGCTTTGTGAAGATGGATAAAATCGAGTATCCAATTGTTATTAATTATTTTTAAATTGTAACCTATAAATTCAAACAATAGCAGACATATAAAGGCTTGTTGTGAAAAATTTGACGCGTTTAAGTCAATCTAATTCGGAGTAATTGAGCCAAAAACAAAAAGTGTATAAAGTGAACAAAAAACACCGAATAGTATTTGGGCGGGTTACAGAGATATGAGCAACACTGGTAGAAGTGTGTAAAGTTACAAGGAGACTATGTTGAAAAATAAAATAAACAAATTAGACAAAATATATTGTATCTTTGTTGTGTCAGAAACTTTTCAATATAAGCTTCGTACCAAGTTTAATCAAAATCGATCTGTAACTCTTGGTGATTCCTGGTGACTAACAGACAAAAAAAAAAAAAAAAATAGGGCAAAAACATAACCTTTGTTCACTTTCGTTGGCGGAGGTAATCAGTAAATAAGGCTCATGCCCCATTCCCCATAATTGGGAATAATTGGCCAATTACTATCTACGGATTTTTGAACTTTTGTTCTCTGTATTTTTGCTAGAAAAGATGAAAGATACAAAAAAATGTAAATACGTGTCATATGTCAATACCCATATATTTGCTCAGAATTCAGCTCGTATATAAAAAAATTTGGATGTTGGTGTACTCGTATCTCAAGGTATTACTGGGTACATATATTGTGAAGAAGAGTGCATAAAAAAGTTCAAATGTCAGCTAAAAAAAACAACTAGAAATTTATTTCAATTTCAGGTATACATTATAATATATATAAGAGTTTATGATATGTGTCATTATCGGGGAAATTAATGGTTTATTTGAACTTTTTGTTATGTTTTTCTCGATAATTATAATAACAGGGGTAATTTGCAGTTATCTACCTTCAAATTATTTTTAGCATATAGTTAATGCAAATTGATATAGAATTACAGTGGGGCCAAAATTTTGACGTTCCATTAAGTCACATCTTAAGGATGCATAGGATCATCAATAGAGAAACGTGACAATGCATTTGCTTAATGAATTATCCACCCCCTTCACATGTTCAATCATGTAGTCTAATGACGATAGGGTCATAGCATAACGCAACACACTCAGCGACACGACGCTGGGAAGTTCCTTCCTAGGATTCAGTATGAATTTTAACGGTTTGTGGTCTGTACTAATGGTGAATTTTCGTCCCAGTAGGTACTGTTCAAACATCTAGAAACAATATATAATGCCAGTCACTTCTTTATCATTTTGTGAATAGTTCAATTCAGCTGAAGTCAGTTTCCTCGACGCAAAAGCCACTGGGCGTTCCATTTCATCTTCCCTTTGCGAGAGGACGGCTCCTATACCAACAGGGGGAGCATAAGTCGACAAGACCAACGGTTGAGACGGATCATAGTGCATTAGAGTCTGCATTTTTAATATGATTAAAACTGACCTGCATCTCCTTCGTCCACTCAAAGGTTGCACCTTTCCTAGACAAGGCATGAAGTGGAGCTGCCTTAGTAGAGAGGTAGGGAACGAAATGACTGTAGTATTGAACCATACACAGGAAGGATTTGACTTCCATTCATGATGCCAGTACAGGGAAGTTCAAGACGGGACGAATAAGTTCCGGATCCAGCGATCTGCCTTGCTTTGACACCACAAAAACCAAATATGTAAGGTTTATTCTTCAATATGTAACACTTCTGGGCTTTCAGACAAGCACCAGCCTTGGCAATCCAACGATACACTTCCTCCAAACCTCTTAAAGTATTCCTGTCTTGACTTTGAAAAGATGAGGACGTCATATCAATGTAGACCTCCACTCCTGGGATTCCTCGAAAAACTTCTCTTGCCCAGTCTGCACAATTGTAAAAGCCATATGGTAGGACATTTATATCTGAATATCCCTAATGGGGTGTAAATAATCAAACATCTCTTGCGTAATGCTCATTGCAGTGGGGAAAGTCTAATTTTGAAAAATAGCTAAACCCGGCAAGATCTGCAAATAACTCATCAGGGTGAGGGATAAGGTATAAATGCTTATCAACGATGGGAGAGATGGTGTGTGTGAAGTCAGCACAAATCCGCATTTTGCCATTAGGGTTTAACACAGCGACTATAGGAGACGCCTACTCAGAAGACTCCACTCTACTAAGTGTCCCCCCATCCACCAAGTCCAAATGTTCATCAGCCACGTGCTCACGCAGGGCTAAAGGTATGTGGTACATGCGTTTGTAACGCGGGTGTGCGTTCTATTTAAGGGAGCTCTGACCTTTATGTGTTTCAAATGATACCACAATTCTTCAAAAATAGCCTTGTTCTTAGATATTCCACTCTTCCCATGTCATCTTGTAGGGCACGGCATACAATAGGGTGGTTGGGTAAAGTAAGAACCCTAAAACTCAGGCAGACACGAAAGCCAAGTATTGGTTGACCCACCTCTATAATTACAATTCGTCTCGCCACAGGATTTTCACCATCAGTTGACATGCTAAGGTAGATAGAGCCAATATTGTAGATCTTACCACCCCCCAAACACCTGAAAAAGCACTGTATTTTCCTCCAATTTTCTTCCGTATTGACTCGGAGGAATGTTTACATTGGACCACAGATCCAGTAAAAACTTGATCCTTCGACCATCAACATAGAAATGTGCAAACGACCGCTGATCCTCTACCGTCGATACTTGGAATGAGATCGATGACACCAGCGACCTGGGGGACTTGCAGCAAATGACAAAATGATCTGTTTTGCCACACCAGTTACAGTCACCTCCGGTTGCAGGACACTCCGACTAAAAAATACATGTCTACCGTTGCAAAAGCTACACTTTCGTTCTTTAGGTATGGAGCTTGACTTATATACTGACTTATTCTTGAAGGGCTTGTGTGGACCTTTAGGTCCCTTCTACTCTGAGAGTAACACACTGTCCTTCGTCTCCATCTCTTTGGAGTGATTAATGGAAGTTCAATTGCCCTTGCTATTTAAAGTACTTCCTAAAGACTTGAGGAACCTTTTTCGAACACATTTTGACAAAGTTTGGGATTAGAAGTGTTCTTTAGGACATTACCTAAAATGATTTAGTAGGAGTGTAGGAGTTTTACCATCTTTTTCGCAGCTTGTGGTGTATTACTATTAAGATTCGTCACCTAGATGAGGGTGCAGTGAGGAGTAAAGGAACCACTAGACAAGGAATAAAGATAAAAGGTGACTATATTCTCTTGAGCTCTACAAGACACTGTTTTAACTCATACTTGTACATACAGAAAAAGGTAAATCAATAACAGAGAAACTAGTAAAAGTATTGCATTTATACATCAAGTAAAAACGGACTTTGATTTATCAGTAATTTAATTATAATACCCGACTAACAGACTTCCTACTATTAATTTATGAACATAAACAGAGAAGTACCTGCCACACGTCACTCTTAGTAAACACATTAGAAAATTATATTAACATGATGACCATTCTTTGATGCACATCGCTTGTTACATCATCTGATTAATTTGTTATTTATTTTTACACATACGCGCTAGCCTTCTCGTGCGTTTACTTTTGTTTCTTACGTGTATTTTTTTATGTATTAACCCAAATAAGAGTCTGGAGTTTTTGTGGTAATGGATGTATTGAATTATGTTTCCAATTTTAATATAATTAAAATTGTTCTATTCTTACTTTATAATTGTTTTATATATCAAATTAATGATTTACCTAAATAAATGTCACTTTAATTTAAAAAAAATAAAAAATGAAAAAAGTCAAATGAAAAGTTTTGTATTCTCTTTCCTGGAACTAGAAACTTCTATAGGGATTGATAATGATTAAGTAGTTATACGAGGCGTTGCCCGGGACATTAAGAAATTAAAATTAATTCAAAATTCTTCTGCTTCATGTGAAAGAAATAATAAAGAATCATTCTCGCTGCATGTTGGTATGTATCTTCGCATACTTTTTTTAAAGGATGTTATTCTCAAAAATCCTTTGAGTTATTCTCTTCTTTAAAACTTATAATCTTCTTTAAAAAAAGTATGCATACAAATATTTTACGTTATTTATTTCTGTTTTTTTATGAAATAGTCGTTTGAAAAAAAAAAAATAGTTTTAAGAAAAAGTTTACTGAAAAAGTTACTTATCGATTTTCGTGAAACTTAATAGGAAAACATTATACATATGTTAATAGTAAGAAGCATTTAAATATTGAGAGATCAAGGTCAAACAAAATGTTTCAAACGCAAAAAGAGTAAAAAAATTTGAAAAAATTGTGATACTATCAAAGGTCAAGGCTACCTTTGACCGGTTATAAGATGTTCCGGCCTAGGAATTTTTGTTCTGAGAAATTAAGCCCTCTTATATATACAGGCGTGCGTGTCTAAAACTGAGCAATCCTTTAAATTTTACGCCATACACATGTTCGTGATTTTATTGAGTTGAAACAGGTTTATACTTCGAGGTAAGGGTCTTGACTAGTTATAAACAAAACTGCAGCAAAATCTAAATAGCAACAGCGAAACAATAGCCGATAATATGAAGAGATATCGAGTCGCAATTTTGGAACTTTCCGCCTGGGCAAAAACTCCCACTGAAATTGCCAAGGTTCTGAACTGCAGCCGCACCACCGTTTACAGTATGGTAGCCAAAGGAATTCCTGAGGCGACCACAAGATCTAAGTCAAGGTCTCGAAGGTCATACGAAATGGCTGCTGCCGTGAAAAAAGTCTGTCGCGGACAAGAGAGGCAAGGTCACCGTCAGCGGCCTCCCTATGGAGTTCAACGTCAGCAAAAGGCCCATAGACCGGCTAGTTAAGAAAGATCTTGGCCTTAAGGTCAACAAGAGAACCCCTCGTTAAGCCCTCAAGCTGTAAAATTTAAAGGAGTGTTCAGTTTTAGACGCGCACACCTGTATTATGGCAAAAATATATCTTCTCATATATAATTTAAGTTTTAAAAAGGGTCTCTCTCTACTTGAAGTCAGTTGTAATGCATTTTTGCATTCATTAGCGTAAAATAAGCGCATTTAATTGACTTTAAGTATATTTAAAATAGAACATATTAAACATGAATTTTGCAAAAACGAACAAACCCAACAGGGTTACGTTTCACTCCTTCAAGAGTGAGGTGGCTTCTGTCTCCCTGAGAGATTTATGGTGTTTTTCCACGGAGTAGGAGTCACAAAATTAATAAAAGTGAAAGTAGCAGCATTGATTGTCTTTATTCAAATTTATTTGTCTGTGTTATTTATTCTCTTTTCTTTCAGCAAAGATACACCAGTAAAATACCGGTTCGAATTCATCATAATAAGAAATTATATTTATTTCATATTGATACTATACATCCAAATTAAATTAAAATTTCTAGTTATTCGACGTAAAAAATAATTTATTATAAATGAATTACGGGGACAAATCTTCCCGGTGCGAAAATTCCTTAGACGAATCCTCCAGTCACCTCTTTCACCAAAAAAAATTGAGATAAATAGCTCAAATTAATTTAATTTATTGTTAATTTCAAGAGAAAACGATTTTAGGCGAAGATTTCCCCTATACCAATAGTTCATTTTAGTTTACATTGTATTAAAGCTAATATTTTTCATCTGAAAAAATTAATTTGAATGAAAATGGTGTAACTTAGAACGGATTGAGATTGTATTCACGTTATATAGAGTCAAAGTACCTTAAAAATCTTCAACAAATGAAGTTTATGTCGCAATCACTTAATAAATGGGTGTTTAATGATCGCATTTAGGCATCACCTGCCATCCTTTTAAATAAATCAAAACAACTCATTTTTAGTTTGAAGAAATGCAAAACAATTTTAGATGCTATAAAACTTGAAATAATTTTCTATGCTTTTTATTAATATTTTAAATCAAGTTTCAATATGAACTATTTATATTCTTGTTAATTATTATTTAATAACCATTTGATCATCTATAATGACATATAATGAAAAAATAAAAACATATATGTGGGCAATTAAAGAGTGTGCATTTGTTTTCTGATTTAAAATAAAAAAATATTTAAGATATATAGAATAATATTCATACAATTTTTTTATCCTAAGTATCTCGTGACACTTACAATTGTGGTAAAGTGTTCAAAACTATTTCCTGGAAGAGGATATTTATCTAATGAGAGCTATTATTCAAACTTGAAAATTGCATGAAAAATATAATACATTTCTAACATTGTTTCTGTTTATAAACAATATCCTGATAGGATGGATCCACTTTTTCTCGGACCTGAGTAGGTTAAGATCTGTAGACGTACAAATTCGACTAAATTTTGAGTACACAAAATTTCAAATCCAGATTTGAAGCCAAAATTAGACGGATACTTACATCCAATTTTAAAACCATTTTATTCGAGGTTGAGAACTAAATAAAATATGATCTATTTTTACTGATTATAAATATTGAAAAAATAAATAACCAAACTTAATTACTATTGAAACATAAATATTTTTTATTCTTAGAATTATTATTACAGTAACAATGGACATGTTGTCACTTTTATTGCATCTCGCAACCTTTCATCCCAAAAGAAACCGAAAAAACCCAAAAACAGTTGGGAATGTTTTTGTGCCCAATGTTATTGTGATGCTATAAGCTTTTTAAAATCTGGAAAATTCCTCGTATCTTTTTTAAGATCTGTAAAAGTTCGAGTACCTGAAGCTGTTCAGATATTGGATCTTCACAAATAATTATTCATCATATACCAAAGTGAATTAATGTCACATATAATTACAAAATCTTTCGAAACATTATTCTTACCAATTGCGTGTTGCTGTTTCGAATTAAATTATCAAATTTATATCTCTGTTTCTTTCCTTTCAAATCCAAACATAAATATTTTCATGGGGGGTTATCAACATTCTAACACTAGGTCCTGTCGTTTTTTAAACGATACTGTATTTCCTTAATTTAATAATGTTGATGTATCGAAGGGGTCGGGTTGTACATCCTAAAAAGTTTTAGGCTACAATTATTTTTGTTGGTAATTTGAAATTTATTTTTTATTTTCAAAATCTATGTATTATTTTGATTTTTTCCATTCTTGAGGACAGCATATCTTTGTACCAAGTGTGTGTGGTCATGAAAGGCGGAGAGTAAAGCTGACCATTTGATAAAGTATTATTGGGAACTTACAGGGCTTTATTTTATTTTCCTAAGGTGTATCACTCTTCTTTCAATCTTGAGGAGGGGCCATTCATGTATAAAGTCTTACAACGAGTTTGTGTGCCCATGAATGACGGAGTGTAACACTGAGAAGTTGACGGAGTTTTATTGGAAATCTAAAGGTATTTTTATTTTGCTTAGCTGTTATCATTATGCTTCATTCTGGAGGAGGGAACATCTACGTATAAAGTCTAACGACAAGTTTGTGAGCTCATTAATTTCTTAGAGTAACACGTTGGATTTATTTGGAAACATAAGTGTGAGTCCGTGTTGGACTCAGAGTATAATTGAGGATCGAAAAAGGAGTCATTCTTGCTTATATCCTTGCTTTATATCCAGTGGGACTTGTGTTTATTTCCTTCATCTCACAGCTGTTTGCAGTTAATTTGACGAAACGTGTGAAAAAACAAACAAACAACAACAACTCGCTTTTGGCTTAGGGTAGCTTATGAACTAATTACATTAACATTCTAATTTAACGGAATGGGCAAAAAGAAGAGAAAAATAAAAGTTTTGTGACTAAAAAATGGTGTTAATATTTCGCACTGGATAATGAATCCCCGACTTCATTTGATGTTATAATAAAAATAAAAATAATAATATACGGTCACGGAAAAATGCCATGGAGGAAAATTGCCTGTATTTTGTTCAAACTTCATTATGGAGGGGGTATAAATAGCTTAAGGCCTCTTAAAATATAGTTGAATACTCTCCGCCTTCAGATTTGTCAGTGTCTCTGAGGTAGTGTGGGATTGTTATAAATCACCGCCAATTCATTAAAGGAATCCCTCCAACACCACAAGCTAGTTCAAAGCCTTTGGGTTGGCCGGGATCCTGTGGGTAATAAAAACCACCGCCAAATCCTCACACACATCCAAGGAACCCCTCTAATATTAAAAAAAATATAGTTACAAGCCCTCGGGTTGTCCCGGGTAATTGAGGGTAGACTAGATCCTTAATGCCCACTGCCAAAACATTGTAAGAGGCCCTAAGCTTTTTATTCCCCCCTCCTCCTCCTATATTGCAATAATATTACTCTCACATGACAGTACTCCCTTTGGGGATGGAACACACAAATATGTTTAGATGTGTGATTTAAATGATATTACGCAAATTTATAATGTGTTATTATTCATTATAAAGTTTGAATAAAATACGGGAAATTGTTCTCCATGGCAATTTTTTCCAGGCTAATCTTCAAGGTGCAATTTTTCCATTATGTTTATTCTTATAATAACATCAAATGTAGTCGGGGGTTCATCATCCAGAGCGAAATGTTAACACCACGATGATCTATATAAGAATCATAACAAAAACTATTTTTCATTTTTTAATCACAAAACTGGTATTTTTCTCTACTTTTTGCTCGTTCAGTTAAATTAGAATGCTAATATAATTAGTTCATCATTAACCGTTGCTTAATATATATAACTTTACAATACTTTGCCTGCATGAATGCTACTTTAAATGTTAAAAGGTCTCTACTTTATAGTAGTACATATTAAATTTTATCTCTTCAAAAACATAAAACAGGCAACTGATGTTTACAAGTGTCTTAATTCAGTAATACCAAAAGTCTCCCTCCCACATCTCCTCGTACTTTGCGAAATGCCCATCATTGTCATGACTAAATTATAGCGTTTCAACTCTTGACGAAGGAATCTTTTATTTTAACAGGTTTATTTATGTTTTTGGATTAATTTATGCATTAAAATATATAAATTAAGTCAATATTCTTACTTTGATACATAAATGTAGAAGCTAATATTATTTTTTAAATGAAATTCCAATAATTATTTACACTTTAAAAAAAATTCAAATGAAAAACTGAATTGTTATTTCTTTCTAAAGAAAAACCCTTAAAAAATATATTTTTATCACCTTTAAATTGCATTTCCTCCAGATTGAATGATTACACATAAAATATAAGCTCATAACTAAAATCAAAATAAATTTTTTCCGAGAATTCCTTTGTTTTTATACAGATTACCGATTTATATCTTATTCAAAAGTTACATTGCATCTATAAAAGGGTAAAAATACTGAAAAAAATCAGCTGGAAATTCTCTAAAGACATTTTTAATTTGAGATAATTAGAGATTCGTAATCAGCGCATCAAGGACTATTATTAAATAGATAATTTATAATTATAATAGTACATTTAATAAACTTGTTCTATTACAAAGATGATAATTATGAACTTAATGGTCCATAAATATACATAAATTATAACACCAAACCTGTTCATTATAACTTATACAGACTCTAAATAAAGAAGAGACAATACTGTTGATATACGAGAGTGGTCAGAAAAGTTTCCAACCTCATCGTGAAGATAGCAGTACCCGTAAATAAAAGCTAGTCACATCTATCTAGCATCTGTTAATAGTTACTCACCAAAGTTTCAGCCATTATGGACTCGTAGTTGTTATGGAGCTGTCGTTTGAGTGAGTTGATAAACGATTATTGAGCTGTCATTAAATATTTGTTTTTGAAAGTGTAACCCTCGAACATATAAAGACTTGTTGTGTTAAAATATGAAGCATCTAAGTCAATCCAACGCAGAGTAACTGAGTCAAAAACCAAAAGTTTCTCTTTAATAATTATTTTTTCTAGCGAAAAACGCCGAGTACTGTTTGGACGGCTTACAGAATTGGGAGCATCGCTGGTCGATGTGTGAAGTGTTACAAGGAGACAATATTAAAAAACATATAAAAAATCTGATAAAATGTCTTTTATCTTTGTGTGGTTGGGCAACTTTTCGGACCAGTTGTAGTACTGTAAGAAAAATTCATGAATATAAATTATATTCAACTATTCACACACTCTAGATCAAAAAATGACAAAGGACTTTTGTCACGTTTTTTAAAATTTTATTTCGCAAACTTTCCTTATAAAAAAAAAAAACCACATAAATAATGGTCCAAAATCAGTTATTAGTTTGCCAATTATCTTTCAATTCTTCCGTAATGTGGAATTATTATGCAGTAATTTTTTTTTTTTTTTTTTTTTTTGGGTACAATTGTACAACTATATTTCAATCTAATTATAATCTATTCAATAAAATATCTATGTTTATAAATATACGACTTAACAAACAGGGGGTTATCATACTTTTAAGTTTATATAAACATGCTGAATATTAGTGACGATAAAATTTATATTTTCCGCTCCAAGGCCAATATAAATAAAAGATAAATCTTTTGGTCTTAAAACCAAGTTGAATTTTAAAGAAAATTTCCGATTTAAGTGGTCCCATATATTACTCATTTTTTACACTTGAATAAAAAGGGGATGGAAATCCCTGTATTAGCTCCACAAAAGAAGCAAAGTTATTCTTTGCCTGAGTATTAACAAAAAGAAGAGTGTTCGTAATAATTCTGTATTTTCAACAATTTAAGGAAAAATCACAACCTACAGTCCAGAGGGTCCTCAACACATCTATTGGCTTGGATATTAACTGTAGTCGTTTGATCTTTCTTTCATCAACCTTAAAAAGTGTATCAAAATGGTTGATTCTTTTTTCGATTAATTTAGAGGTATTTAAAATTATATTTCATACATAATTTTGAGAGCTTGAAATTGGAAATAGGTTTTGAATGATTCCATATAAACGTAGGACTTGAATTGTGTTCTTGTTTTTGGGTGATTTCATATAAACGTGGAGTTTGTTTGTTTTATTACGGTATCTCTTCTTTTCTTTACCATTAATAATTTACAAATTATTTTGTTCTTTGTTCCTTTCAAGTAATATAAGAATTATTTCTCGGGCAAAATGTCCACATATTAACATCAATTTTTTATGTTATTATCTTTTCCTATTCTTCACTAATCGTAAAAAACTGTTTTATTTTTAAAAAACTTGTCCCATAAAATTTAGTCTTCTTCTAAATGTTCAGAATTCTTCACAGCTTAATTAGAACCATTGAAAATTGTCCAATCATCGTTCAAAGCACTAATAGGAGAAAAATAAGCAGGACCATGGACAGCTGACAGCAAAGGTGAGTGTATTTTTAGTGGTGGTGTGTTAACATCATAGGATAAAAGAAATGCAAGAACATGCCATAACGCGTGTACAACGGATGTTTGAATTCCTTTAAAAGTGACGTCATAGAGTATGATTGGTTATGTGTTTTGTAAGAACATATCTGTCTTGCCCAGCAGTAAGTATGATACATCAAATTGAAAATTCTAGTAATATTGACGTTATAGACTATGAGTAGTTGTGTGTCATGTTAAAATCTGTCTGTCTTGCCCAGTAATCAGAACGATACCTCAAATTGATAATTCTAGCTATCCCGATTACATGATGGTCTCACCTTGTATTTCTATTGGTCTTAGTAATACCATTTTGTAGAGTTCAAGGAGAATGAAAATATAATATTTCTCTCCAAAAATCCTGACCCTAACAATGACGCGAGACAAAAGATGAAACTAGAGCAATTATATTTTTTAAACCTATCAGAAGTCAATGTGTTATTTTTTTCTTCTCCATTGACATATTTGTCCTCTCTTTCTGTTGAGTCTCTTAAACCTAATTATACATGTAATGAGACAGATTATAACATGGATATTCAAACAAGTTTTGTCTATAAGAGAAAAAAACAATATAAGAAGACGAGACAAAGCCATGAAATAAGTGGGAAAAGCAAGCTGTACTATTATCAGTCCAATATTTCATTGAATATGGGATAATTTTATTCCTACACAAGTAGCCATTTTTAAGGGTAATTCAAATATAGATCAGTTTGGATCTATGGGTATCTTGTATTTGTCAGTGGGTGTAATATATAAAGATAGATTTTTCATTGGATAAGTTATAATTAAACAAAAAAACGAGTACTAAAATATTTTTAAATTAATTATACACACGTATTCATTTCATGAATAAACCCTCTACATTGCTCTATTTAGCCGTGAATCTTTATCCAAAAAGAAAAAAAAATTACTTACTCTATGCGTCATATATAAGTTTACACTTAAAGAAATGCTCATAGCTCGAGTTTCGATAGGAATTTTTACAAAAGTGAGGTTGTGTTATATTGTGTTTTAAGTTGAAAGAAACAAAACAATAAAAAACCGTCTCAAAGAACTCTAAAGGGGGTTCCACATCTCCTAGAACTTTGCTGATGATAATCTTCAAACCTGAACAACTTGTCTTATTAAAATGAAGACGTTTTGTGATTTAAAACATGTTTTGTTTGTAGGAATGAAAATACAATGAAATAATTAAATGACTAACGCGGCATTTTCTTAGTCCCAAACAAGAAAATTTTAAATCACAAAACCTATTTATTTAGAAAAACAGTCTTTAAAAAAAAAAAAAAAAAGAAGTCTGTACTCCTTTTGTGGATTTAATTGAATAGTGGTTTTGCTAACGAAATGTCTACTTCAACCTTTTTTTAGGAAGAAATCAAGAGTGAGAGATACAGAGATAAACTGCACAAACTAAAAGTCCGTTCTAGAAAGTTCTAAATATCAGTTCTACGATTGCCCAAAAGTGCCTCACTTAGTCCCGATTGAGTCGCAATTACTTAATTTCTGTGGGAATATTATAAATCATCAATAACGAATAACTTTTAATGTCACTTACTATACACAAATAATACTTTAAAATATATAATCACGAAGGTCTTATTTATTTTTAAGAGTAACGACTCTTGCATACTTATTTTTCTGGACTGACTTCTAAAAGCTTTAACAATTCGAGTTCAAAATAATCTTGTTCAACGCAATGTCCCAAAGGTGTCACATGTCAAAATAAGCATACTATTTATGACCGTTATTAAGGCTATAAGTGACTAATAGTCTAAAAATATGTTATGTTATATTTTGTTAATAAATTCCTTTACTCTATAGAGCTTTGATCAATAACCTGATTTCTTCATATATTGTATTTGTCCCTTGGTAACAAAGCAATATAGGATAATAAGAATGTCATGCAACACTCTCTAAGGCCTTTAAAAAAGAAATATTATTATTAAAATGTCAATATGCTCTACTTTTTTCGATTATAAAGTTTTTGTCGTTCTATACATATATTCACAAACAGGCATATAAAATGATGATTTTTATGTAAATTTTAGGATGCGAGGTAAAATGGTGAACTTTTGAAAACAAAGAAATTGGGTAAACTTTTGCTAGAACGAAAAGGAGTACAACATTGACGCTCTATCACAGACTTCTTTATTGCTATATATTTATTTCCATTTTTCAAAATGATTTTGATTGGGTTCTATTATGGCTCCAAACAGGACCTAAATGCGCCACAACACTTCTTGATAAAGGCCTGAGACATGGCCACCCACTGCTGCTCAACGGGAAGGCCTTGAGTTCAACCAAATTTTGGTGAGGGGTAGTACAGGCTCTCTCCTTGACTACATCTTAAGTGACATAATCGAGGGGGGAGGGGAGCAGTCTGCTGAGGAGGGTGGCCAAACCAACGTTTATGCTCTAACCAAATCAACAATTTCTGGCCACTCTTGACCCGTTTGCTGTTGAAAGCAGTTACCCATGTCGTCGTACATACGAGGCCTTCCCCAAATCCTTCACATACCTTCTCACAGTCCAATCACTGGCATTGAGATACTTGGCATCGCCTTGGTCGGAATTCTGGTGATCACAGTGTCCACGTACTCCATGATCCTGATTTTCTGGCGTCTACTGCTCCCAAGGGACCTGTCAAGACTCTGGTCTGAATCCACCATGCGTTTTATCCTGTAAACATGACTCCGGGAACATTGGTTATGGGGATTCCGCTTCATTCAGCAATAAAAAAACAACTTTGAACGAAAAAAAATCAACCTGTTTTTTTTAAGCCCGGACTTTCAGCCCAGGTGTTATATAGAGCATACACTAACCATTCAGAATGAAAGGATGAATCGTTGTTAAACTACTTCAACTCTGTTTCTTTCTTGTAATATTCACCACAAGAATAGGAAAACCATATAAATAATATATGTCGTAAATGGAGTTTAAGCATCACTTGATCATGCAATGGTATGAACAAACTTTTTTCCTAGAAAAGAGCAGAAGGAATCAAAACTCTGGTTTTATTTAAATTTTTATGGTTAATGATTAGCGGCATATCATGAACAAGATAAATAAATACATTGCAGACAAATTTAAAGATGCCATAAATTTGGTAGAAAATATAACAAGGAGTTATTCTGCTACGGTTCTGACCTTTGTGGTATATCTCAACCTTTGCTCTAAATAAAATAGGCCAAAAAATAATATTAGCCCACTTTTATAAAAAATTGTCACAGATAGAAAACGAGAGCGAGACACCTGAATTAAGACCCATGTTAATATCAACTGCCTGTGATATGATTTTTTTTCTTTTTTTGGGTTGGGGAAGAAAATGTATTACTTCAATAAAGAGGGAATCTGCTTAAAAGAAGGCATAATAAGTGTGCATATTATTAAATATATATGAAACAGTAAAAAATAAGACATAAAATATTAAAAAAAAAAATATAAAAATACGAAAAATAATCAAATTAAAAACATATGATGAGTGAAGCTGGTCATATCCAGAGTGTGACAGGGAAATTTTCTGCCTCATTATTATTATTTTTTATTTTTTGTGCTACTTATAGATTCAGGTGACATCTAAAGCAATGTTTCGATACATGTCTTGTTTGTCTTGCTCATTGTTTTGATTTGATCAACATCGAACAAAAAATGAGTGAACAGGAATAAGGCAAAATATTTCTTATTTTCTCGACACAGAATTTCAGACATTGTCAGCGTGATCCTGAGGACAGTCTAGAATATTAAGGTGGCCAAGGAGAATGGGAAATGAGCCCAAATGAAGGTAGGAAGTGGAGGAAATGGTTTGAGCGAGATGAAACATTTTTCAAGTCCCTGGAGGTCAATGCCAAGGAAGATCCAACATAATCTATGCACCCCTTGGCTGACTAGTTCAACGTGGACGAGAACACCATCAGGAGGGCAGTTCATGTTTACCTTGGTTTAAAGAACTTTATCATGACTCCAAGACATCTCCTCACTGATAAGATGATGGCCTTAAGGCTTGGGGGATGCAGAAATGTCCTTTATTACTTGAAGAGTCATCCGTCTACTGTGAATATCTTCTCAGACAAGAAGATCTCAGAGTCGACCAGGTTTTGAATTGCAAAAACGAAAGTTTTATAGCAGCATCACCTGAGGAAGTCAAGGGCACAAAACATCCGGTTTAAACAATCTGCGTGGGAGTCGTTGCCTCTGCTTGAAAGAAAATTAATCCCTTTTTCTTCAAGCCCAATGAAAAAATCAGGGCTGAGACCTACTATAAGGTCCTGATGTGGAAAATCTTACCCTGGCTGAAGGTGAACTATCCTGAGAACAAATATGTGTGGACCCAAGATGGCGCCCCAGCCTTACGGCCTTGAAGACACGGAACTTCCGGAAGGAGCACTTTACTGACTTCTGGGACAAGACCTCCTGGCCTTCTTCCAGTCCTGATTTCAATCCCCTTGACTTCAGTGTGTGGTTGTCTTCAAGAGCAAGGTTGGAAGACATCACACAGAAATGTTCAGGAGCTCAAAGCCAGCATCAAGATGCAATGGACAAACATGACCGGCGATTATATTGTGGGAACCTGCGCCAAGTTCTGACCTCATGTGGAGGCTGTGATTGAGGCTGGATGCGGCCATATCGAATCATTCTTCCCAAGATTGATTGCTAAAAGTTTTATTATTTTTATTATACTTATCTAATAAAATGTTATTAAGGTTTTAGTTTTGCTTATTGATCGCAGAAAATTTCCCCGTGGTAATCTGTATATCCTTAAAAAATGTAGCTTGTCAATACAAAAGCAAGCTGTAATGTTCTTCTAAAATAGAGTCAGATTAAAAGAGTACGAATTATCGTAAAAACTTAATGGAGCATTTTTCTTCTTCTTGATTTTTGTTCAAGATTGATTTTATGTTAATTCACTACATACATTACTATAAAATGTGTTTTGAACAAGTAATATTGATTGTCAAATTATAATTTCAAAACAAATCAAATCATTTTCCACAATCTTCAACACCAAGCGCTTAAAAGAGTTTTGAATATTAAAAATACCAAAAAAATCAATCAAGGGATCAAATTCTACTAAGTTCAGTACATTTCTTATTTTTGGCAAGGGAAAATTTCTCGGTTTGACTATCATATTTTCATACTCAGTCCCATCCTGGGTAATAAAACGCTGCACAAAATTAGTTTAGCTATTGAATCGGTCAAAGATTACTGCAAAAGTTATTTACGCATTTGCTTTGGAATAGCATTCAGCAAATGTGGCGCCCATCTTGTATAGAGACTTTGCGTCCCTAATTCCTCATGCAAGATGTTTGGCAGTCTTTCTTCTCATATCTTTCCTACCTCATCTATTGTTCAAGAGGATATCATACATTTCTGGCGCCGTTGTAGCTTTTGGCTGTATTTCATGTGGGTTATCTTCAAAGGATGTGCAACCACGTTTAAATTCAGTTGCCCACTTTTTAGCGTTAAACAAGGAGGGAGCAGAGGCCCAGTACACTTTTGTCACCTATTCCATTACTAATCTACATTAATAAATACTTACCTCAAGAAAAAAATAAAAAAAATGATAATATTGCATAAAAATTGTCTTTCAATTTTCATCAATGACAAATGAAGATGAATTATCATTTATCTCAATGACCAATTATGATAAAATCATATATTGATAAAAACGAAATCTTAATTGTTATTAACCATCAGCTAATATAATTCCATACGCTGAGACGAAAGATATTTTTTGTTTATTCATTATTATCTCTAATGTGCTGTGACACTCTGTAGCAGGTTGTTTTAACTAGTTGGTTAAAAAGAAGGGAAGAAAATAGATGAACAAATTCTTATAAGTATTGTATTTTAAATTTTGCCATATTATCGAGATAGATTAGTGCTATTGTACCATTTTAATTAGTATTGGGTTTCAGTTTGGAAATCCTTTAAAAAAACAGAAAAACAAAAAAAAAATCAATCAGGAAAAAGGCTTATAATCCGTTAGTATTTAGCTAATTCTTCAAACGATAAAATTACACTATCCAACAAAATCACACTTTTTTTAATACACTAGAACAGCATATCCTCAAGTAAATCGAGTTTAATCAATAAATTCCAGATACGCCCTTATTTTTTCTCTTAGAAACTCGTGGCCTTCAGAAAGAGGCCATACATTTTTATTATATTTGGCTATTTTTAAGGTTCAATGCTGTTTTAAGCCCTCGGTGTTGAAGATAGGGATCAATTATGGTAATATATTTAAGCCAAATGTTAAGAAATTCTAAAACCGTTTCTAAAATGTCTGCATTATACTAATAACTCGAGTTATCTTTGTTTAAAGTGGAAAATTGGTGCTTTTTATTCAAAGGGTCATAGTTTCAAAACGAATAAATTCAAAAAGTTTAAAAGTATCTCATTGGATAGCTAAAAATATGAAAGTTAATTTTTGAAATAAGAGCCTTCCCAAAAACGCTCTATATTGTTGTCAATTTGAGATAAAGGCATGACAATATTTCAAGGATAAAACTCATTTTTGAATTGATACATAATAAAAGTCCATATATATGCGTATGCCCCAGCTAGAAGAGATTTAAACAAAGAGAGAGAAAAAGAAAAAGGATTTGCTCCGAGAACTCCCTTGAATGTCCGTCTTTTTTTGGAATCCCTCCCTTACTACGACTATACAACGGGCCATCCTGTTTCCATGGAGCTTGAAATAATTTATTTATACAGGCTAGGACCTGAGACTTAATGTTATAACAAATTATATAATATATCTCTTTTTCTTTTCTTTTTCTCTTACTTTGTTTCTATCTCTTTTCTTCCTTCTGTCCTCATTATCACAATTTTGATATAATATTCAAACATCTCATTGTAAAAACCATTTTACAAAATGTCAATGGAACAGTGGGGAATACTCATTATTTAAAAAAAAGGAAATGTTGGTAAAAACCTTTTTTTATAAAATTAAGTTTTATAATCTTGAAAAAAGATAAGGAACAGGATTGACCTTAACCTATAACCTTCTTTTATCCTTTTTTCTTCTTCAAAGTAATCAATTATAAAACACTGCATCCGTCTAATTGAAGCCATCAAGTCTTTCATTAAGGAAATTGCTCTGAATATATCATAAATGATTTTAAAGTATTGCAATAAGGACGAAGTACACGTACTTTGTATATTTTTACAAAATTGTAGGGTTCTATTAGTCTTTTTATGGAGCTTAGAATCAGAGACTCTCTTATATAGGTCCTTAAAAAAATCATAATTTTAATCGTCTATCAGCAAGCAAATTATGTATTGCACATATTTTTCATACTTGAGCATTGTTTGATATTTTACCTTATTTAAGTATAATTAAATTATTTATTATTCTTATAAACATTGGACCCCCGATGGCCGATATTAATAAATAATAATGGGATTTAGTGGAATTACCAGCCCTTTTTGTGGGCTCAAGCTATCTTTGTCGCCTCTTTGGCACGCTCCCTTGGGCAAACGTTGAAATTTAGCCAGCGGATTTTTTT
Organism: Lepeophtheirus salmonis; assembly: GCF_016086655.4. Classification (NCBI taxonomy): domain Eukaryota; kingdom Metazoa; phylum Arthropoda; class Copepoda; order Siphonostomatoida; family Caligidae; genus Lepeophtheirus; species Lepeophtheirus salmonis. Next base: position 73,167,694 of record NC_052135.2, on the reverse strand, counting down.
TGTTAGATAGCTTTTTCAAACCAGAACCAGTTGAAAAAAATGGTAATAAATTGACAAATCCGTTGTCCACAATATGTGCAAAGGCACGGAGCCCTCATTGGAATCCGTGCCAGGAGTGCAACACAACAATGGCTCGAACTCTAGGACTCCGTGAGAGGTGTGTTCGTAAGAGTAGGAGGGAATTAAAGACCTCTAAATGTGATTTCTCAGCTCACGTCATGATGTTTGGGGAGGTGAGCTCCGAAGGCCAGGTAATGTCTCCTCATGAGTTCCTCCCAAGGTTTCAGGGTTAACACTGATGCCCATTTGGAAGTGGTAGAGACCAAGGTGAAACTCTGGATCGACATGGTTGACAATGGGAGGCCTTACATGTGGAAGCAGGACTCAGTTCATTGATATATCATACAATAAAAAAAAATATATATTTATAAAATGGCTCCAAGATAATTTTGACTACTTCATCTTGCCATGCTTTTGACTTCCAAATTCGCTTGATCTGAATCCGATCGAACCACAAAACTAACTGAACCCCCTGCTACATAAAAGAATAGCTGATTAGTTAGATTAAGAAGGAATTACAGAATTTGTCAAGGGAAGTCCTTCTCGTGCTTTCGGCCTCGTATAGAGACTGTAGTTCATAAAAATGGGAGTATAATATTGCACAGTGAGCAATGCCAAAAATGAATGAAAACCTGCAGGCGTTTTTTACTTGGGGGGGGGGCATGACGTCCAGAAAAAGTACAATTTTTTGACTCTCTTACCCCTGTTCGTGTTTATCCAAAACTTGATACTTTCGTACTGGACATCCTAAATTTTTACCATCGCTCACCTATTAATGTTTGATATTATTTTACCTTAAATTGTTTGTAGTATTTTTATAATTAATAACCCACCAATTTAATTCGATAGATTTTCTTCTTGTAGCCTTGGCCTCCCCTGATTAAATAATGTTCTGATATCCTCAAGAGACCCTTTCACTCCTCCTGACCTTTTTTGTGACTTTTTTGCTTCTTTAAATGGGGATACTCTCCAATATACATTTAGATCCAATTTTTATACTATGCTTCTTTACTATTTTGTAAATAAAATAAATTGGTTATCTTGAAGACCATTGATATACTTCATATTGAAAAGGTTTTGTTGATCAGTGAAAGAGTGATCCATTCTCAATATAGTGGACTCCAAAATATCCAATGATCCCTTCCACCCTCCTTTAACATCTTTAAATAGGTAACCCCCCTCCTATCAACTGTATGTCATAAATGTATGACCCCTAATCTCTTCTTTCATTCAGTGGTTAGGGAATTGAGCAAATGAGAAGATCTTCGTGCCGGAAAAAATTCAGCCTCTACAAGATCAGATACCTGCTTCTTGGGCTGCGTTGGTCCTTATTTATTCGGTCCAGTTCAGTCTTGGGACCGGTACTAAGGACTGGCAGTCCTTGGGACCTGTCCTTAAAGTTTGGTATTTGGATTTTTCTAAAAAGCCGATTGTTTATTAAGCCAAATTAGATATATGAGATATTTATTAAGAGGACGGACAAGTGGGACTCGACTGGACCTCAGTCCTAAATAAGGACCAAGATTATATCCGTTGCTCTTTTCCTTCCTATACACTCATTTTAGGAATGATTCTAAAAAATCTAAATTTAGGGGCAAAAGTAAAAGCTAGATTAAATAAGAAACAAATTTAAGCAGTGAAGAAAAATTACTATCTGCACTCTGTATACGTTGAATCCCACTTACTCTTGATGAAGAAGATTCGTATATATTTTACCATATATAATATAATCCATTTGATTCTTCAATATGTAAAATGTGGAACAAGTTTAAAGATGAACTCGTTTCATTTATTTTTAAATCGATTGGAATTTTTTACTTTTTGATAATAGTCATTCATCAAATGATTACGTTATTATATAACTTACCCACAGCGGTTAAAAGTAAGAAACACGTTCCATGCAGAACTTTTGAAGACCAGTTTTAACCTTCCGTTACTTTTGGTCAAATATCAAGGTTTTCCTGGGGTGTAAAGCCACTATTACATTAAAATGGGTATTGCAGAAATAAGAGACTAAATTTACCCGTTATACATCGGCATCAATCTACAAATTGAATACTTTTTTACTTATGGATCGACTGAATGTATTGCATTTTCCAGGCCTTACTGTATTTTCTTTGTTTTTTTTAGTTTTATATAATGTTTTCGACAGAAAAAAAAAAAAAAAAAAGGGGTTCCTAAGAAAGACACAGGCGAAAAACAGGAGAAAAATAATAGGGTAGAAAAAAATGTTCTATCGTTTGACGGAAAGAGAACGGATTAATCCGTTTTCATTCATTTCATATGGGAAAAGTTGATTTAGAACTGCCTTGAATCACCTTTAGAACGAATAAGTATCGACTTTCAGGATGTGCAAGACTTATTAATCAATATATTACCACTGGAATGAAAAATTATGCATTTTTGGCTTTGCCTTAAGATATTATCTAACTCATTGTCTGAAAAGTCTCCAATTGGCTTTTTTTATATTTTTATAATTTATTATTTTGTTCGCTTTATGGAGGGGAGTTCCCATAACAATTTTTAAGACATTGTTTAGCTTGAAAGCTTTTTTTCCCCGTCAAGAAGCAGTGTACAATTAAAATAGAAAATTGTTTTTGATCCATTCTTTTTTGAAATAACAAAAGTAGCGAACATTAATTCACAAACTAAAGAGTAGATTGCAATCAAATGTTGACAGCTGTCTTTTGAAGGTTGATACTAACTGAAAAAGAGGCGAATAATAAAAAAATAGCACCAACTATTAGCGTAGCCTGGGACTGTTCAGCCCTTGTGTTAATGTTCAAACCTTAGACTTAAAAAAATATTGTATTTTATTAGGTATTGGAACGCTATTTCCAGACGAGTTTTCGGAGTGATATATTTTTAATGATCCCTGAAACAGTTTATGCTATTTTAGCAGACGGTGAAATTTTTTCATGTTTATATATATCTGAATTCATTCTTTTGATGTTTAGCAGCAAGTCTTGTATTGTAAATATATTAATTATAATTGACTCAAATATTATTTTTCAGCATGGTTTTGAATCTTTGGTGGGATCATTTTTTGATTACAGCAGTCAGCGAAGGGAGATACCACGAGGGGTTCTGAAAAGTCTCCTATCTCAACGTGAAGATGGCAGTACTCGTAAATATAAGCTAGTAACATCTGTCTAGTATCTATGGACAGTTACTCATTAAAATTATAGCCATTTAGGATACGCAGTTGTTATATAAGAGTCGTTTGAGTGAGTCGATGCGAGTGAAATTGAGAAAATGGACAAAATCGAGTATCGATTTGTCATTAAATATTTGTTTTTGAAAGTGTAACCTTTAAATATATATATATAGAAGCATTAGCTGACATATAAAGGCTTATTGCCTTCAAATTTGACCTGTTGAAGTCACCCGACTCGGACTAATTGAGCCAAAAACAAAAAAAAATGTCTCGTGAAGAATTATTTAGCAGAAAAAAACGCTGGTTTACAGAGATTGGAGCATTGCTAAGATAATTGTGAAGAGCTACAAGGTGTTGGGTTTCGGTCTGGAAATCCTAACCGTGTCTGAGACCGTTATAATTATACGTTATACAAAAAATCTCGGTCTGGACCGGTCTCATAGAAAAGTTCGGTCTAGATCGGTCCAAAGGAAAAGTTCGGTCTAGATCGGTCCAAAGGAAAAATTCGATCTAGTGCAGACCCAAAAAAAAATTGGTCTAGACCGATTTTACAGATAAATTATTTATAACATGACATCATATGTATTTTCAAGTACTATGACGTCATACCAAGTTTTAAATAGAGATAGCTCGCATGAATAAGTTTATGTTATATGTATACAGTGTTTGTTCCAGAAGATATCATATACTTTTGAGATTTTTAAGGTAATCCAGATATTTATTCTTTGTTAAATATAATGAATAAATCAATGACGGTCGATCTTGAAAAAAATAAATTTGGTCTCTCATAATATATATATGAGACCGAAAAAATCGGTCTATAAATTGAGACTGAAAAAAAATCGGTCCACAAAGTGAGACCAAAAAAAATCGGTCCACGATCTGAGACCGCTGTCTTGACCGAAATATCGGTCCAGATCGGTCTATAAAAAATTATTTAAGACCGAACCGAAAAAAAATTCGGTGCTGGACCGAGTCTCAACACTAGTATTTACTATTATTTGTAAAAAATATAATTGGTATGTTCATAACTATTTAAAATATTTATGAAATAATTTTGTTGCCAAATTAACTAATTTGCATTGATTTAAACTAGGGTATTTAATTTTTGATTCCAGTAGTCCGCAATGGGAGGTGCTTCACCACCAAAATTATAGTGTTCAATCATGTTTATTCCATCGTTATATTATTACTTTCTATGAAAACAATGTTTTTAACAATTGAGCAATAACTTATTAAATGCAACAATTTATTGGGTTTTTCTTCTATACTATTTTTTTTTAAATTTAAAAGTTTGTGATGTAGTTTATTTCTTGTTATTTGACTTAGGGGAGACCGAGAACAGTTGTAGCCAATTTGTGTTTGGCTCAATTACTCCGATTGGTATTATTTGAATCTATTTAAAGGGTCAATCCACCTCAGTTCAACAAAGGGTTTTAACACTACCCTTTCCCAATTTGATTAAACTTTGCACAAGTGATGCCTGTGGTTAGAAATTAACTCCTGTGTAATTTTACCCCATTTGGATCAAAAGTCTAGGAGATATCATTTTTTGAATTTTTGACTTTTTCGACAAATTTGACCATGACCCTAAATCTTTAATTTCCTATATCTCCACAACCACTTGACCAATATCGATGTATGAACTATCATTGAAAGGTAATAAGCCCAGAAAACCAATTCTGGTATCATTTTCAGACTTGGAATATAAAAGGGGGTAATTAACTTCAAAACTATAATTTGACCTTTAAGACCTCGTGAATTTCGCCTGACCTTGCTTGAAAATGTATGTTTATGCTGTTTACTATAACATATCAAAAAATGGAGGAGTTTTTTTCGTTGCTCTTGTGTTATTTTGAGTTGAAGTTCAAGGGTCACAAAATCTGAAATATTTGACTAGTTTGACTGGGTCTGGATTTGGTTGCGTTCTTTTTTACTCTTAAATTTTGTCTGAAAACAACGTGAGAATCAAAAATAATACGCCTTCCAGTTTTTGATATGTTATAGTAGACATCATCAACTTTAATTTACATGCAAGGTCAGGCTAATGTCACAAAGTATTCAAGGTCAAATTATAGTTTAGAAAGTTTATTTGTACTTTCGTTTTTTGTGTTTATTTCAGTTGCAAAAAAAATGGATTTCCAAAGGAATATTATATTCGAAGGTTAAATAAAGCTTGTAGAAATTTGTCTGGAAATTTGATTGCATTTAAAATTGACGAATATACATCAATGCTTAACAAAAATATTGGTCATTTTCTGAATAATTTTTTAACTTTTTTTCTATTTTTTCAGCAAATGTAAATTTTCATTTTTTTTTTGAGAAAAAAAGACACACAACGATGTTTAACTGAAATATCTGACATTTTCTGATTAATTTATTCATTTTTTTGATCAAACATAATTTTTTAATTTTCTCAACATTTTATTACATAATTATATAAATTTCAATAACTCCTATTTACTACTTTTTTGAAAAATTAGTGCAAAATATTTTTTAGCAATTTTCTTCGTAGATATCGATTGAGCAATTTTTTTACAAAATAAAAGATCTCATTTACTCAAAATTTTTCATCCATATATGTTGGTATATTATTTTATATAATATACAGGTTTTTGTATTATAATTCCTGTAAGAAAACCCTAACACTCACCCGCAATGAAGTGGTTTAAACATTACAAAAAATTTCATTGACCATTGTCAATGAGATTTCCCGCTTCTTCCTTATTAGGATAGTAAGAGGCGTTGAGGCTATTAACTTCCAAGAATTAGCAAATTGTATTTCTGTTTCTTCCTCTTTAAAAAACAAAACAAATAACAACAACGAAACAGTTATGCTATAGAGCAACGTCGGGTAACCCTTTGGTGATAGATATATAATTGATCACTAATAAGTTTTATGGAACGGCCAAATTCGCTGTGAAAAAACTCTCAGACTCCCACTTTGCTTGATGTTAAGTTAATTTATATATAACTAGTGGTAGTTACCGGCATTGCCTGGAGTTACTAAGTGTCGCCAAACAAACACACTTTCTGTAATAAACAGGAACACGTAGCTACTCAATACTTAGATGTTCCCTCCTCTAGAGTAAAAGACTAATAATACTTTCATTTTTTTAAAAATATGATTAGATGAGTGAGTTCCAGAGTACTAAATGTATATGAATTATTATATACATCAGCTTTTTGCTTTATACTGTAAACCTAATTTAAATTCACATTTAAATTTTTTTTTGATATAAAGTATTTCCCATTTTTTTCTTTATAAATATGAGAAACTTTATTCATTTTTACATACCATTGTTCCATATTTGCTAGAACTCTGAACCTATACTCTAAATGTATATGAATTATTATATACATCAGTGCTCCATGTATATTATACTTTTTGCTCTTTATACTGTATTAGTACATCATTGAGAACTATATACAATGTATATCGGTCTTTAATATAGTTTTTTTAGTATTTAATTTTAATTAAGTTTTATTTGAAATAGAACTAGTTCTTTAATTTTAACTAATGTAAATTATTTCTTTGTTAAAGTGAGGGTTTTTCTGTTTTCCCATTTGATTTCTGTGATTCTTCATTTTTTCCATACCCTCTGAAGACAAAAATGACAAAACATTTGTGCCAAGACTTTAAACTCTTAAAAATAAAGGATTTATTTATTCTCAATGTTTATATTCCAGAGGCGTCTGCAGGGGATGGAAAAAAATAAAGGATTTATTTTTCTCAATGTTTTATAGGAGCGTCCACAGGGGTGGACTGGAGGAACCAAAGCCCCCTCCTCCCCCAAAAAAAAAAACCTAACAACATTTCAGGAATTTTTGTTTTTTAATGCAACTTTTTTTTGGTTATGGATTCAAATAAATTTTGTACATAAATAGTGGAAATTTTTTTTTCCAAAAAATCCATATGTTTGTTAATAGTGAAGGATTTTGGAGATTTTTTCCAAACAAAGTATTTTTTTTTTTTGAATAGCTAAATTTTTTTTGAACTAAAGTTTTTTTTTTTTAAAAACTTAGTTTTTGTAAATAGCTGTAGATATTGATTTTTTTTTTTTCCAAAAAATTAATATTTGAAACTAAATTTTGGAAATTTTTTAACAAAAATTAAATTTTTCAAATGTTTTTTCCAATCTTGAGCATCTGTGCATTTTTGAAATTTGTTTTTCAAAAATTCTATTTTTCCTGAATAGGTATGAATTTTTAATTTTTTTTCCAAAATGTTTAATTTTTAGATTTTTTTCAAAAAATATTCCAATTTATTGAAGTTCAATATTTCACATCTATAATTTCGTGAATTATTACATTTGTTTTCAAATTTCTAGGATTAGTTAAGATACCCCAAGAATGTTATTTATAGTTTAAAACCTTCTTTTGAATAATGATTATTAATTCGAAATGGCGTTTCAAATATGATCTATCAATAGTTTCATCACTGGGATTAAGCATCTGTGACAACAATAACGTTAAGGTGTTGCAGCGATCGATGACCAGGTTACTACCTCTTACAAATGTAAAGATGAACAAATACTAGATTACCTTGATGTTTCCTAGTATGTTTCAACAGGACAAGGATAGATTTGATAACTTTATCAAGCTATACATTGGATTTGGATAATACATATATGCTCTCAGAATGGCATAAGTCAACCTATTAATTCTTTTGCCCGGTGTTAGTATGTCCACAAGTAATGTTACTTTTTGACCACCATATTCGAGATTACGAGTTTGAAAAATCCAGATTTGTATTAAATCATGACCGATATTAATAGTTACACCAGTATGCTTTATCTCTTCAGTTGATTGATATCACTAGGGCTATGTGCTCAAAAGTAATATGGAGAGAACAACATGTTCGATAAATCAAGGTTCGGATACTAAGTGACTAAGGTCACTCCTATTTCTCTCTTGAGCATAAACCACTGGAGACAAAGTTGTTACAATTAGCTGAACCACAAAATAGAGAGTTCTTAACCTTACTCTTGACTTTATGTCTTCAGCCTAATCTTAATTTTTTTTTCATCTAGGGTTTAAATCCTTGCATTTTTATGTAACAATTAATTAAATGCATTGATGAAATTTGAATGCTTACTATCTTTAAAGGCTTATTTTATGTTTTCTGCTTGAATACACTCATAAAATATCCATTTTGAGTACTAGAAGTATTATTTGCAAAAAAAGGTTTAATTAATGTATATTATTTTAATTGATTTGTGAATTTAAAATAATGAATAAAAAAATAATTGTTTCAAATCTATTTTATTAATATTATGGATTTTTACTTAGATTGCAAATAAACCAAAAGCGACGCCATGTTAGTGTTTGATGCTCCTGAACGTCATTATTAACATACATAAACTATTAACTCAGCATACTTTTTTAACCTCGAAGCTGTAGTAAAATTAATTTCCCCCAGACTAGTCAAATGATGTTTATTTCATTTTCGTTTCTTTCACTTAAAACATCCACTCTCATCATAGACTTAGTGGAGCTCTGACATTGGGGACGCCACTGCCTATTTTAGGCTGACGACCATTTAAGCCCGACAATACATTTAGCGGGTGATTCTTCTTTTTTCCCCCCCTGATTTCCCCCTCCCCTTGTTGTCCCTTTTGAAAATGTAACAGACGCACCAAGGACGTCACGTGAGGTCCCTGACGTGCTTTCCGTACGTTTATCACTCCTATTATCCCTAAAATTTAGTAAAGGTCCCCTTTTGGGATAATTTACTCCTGTTCCCCGACCACTACTTTAAAAGTACGAGCTTTTTATGCGTCTTACATTAAAATATTAACGGTAGAAAAAGGATTTAAAGTTGTAAACATACTGATTCATTGATATCTATATTATTGAAGTAAAATTTGTCTGAATGTATGTTTGGATTGATGCCGTAAAGTCATTTTTTATCAAATAATCAACAATGTAGCAAAAAGTATGCTTTTTGTAAAGCTCAGGGTATCACATTAAAAAGGATAATGTACTGATTAAAATTAGGTGTTTTTTTAGCACGCCCGTTTATTAAGAGTTGGCAAGTTGAAGTAAAGAAGTACTATAGGGCTGTAGGACACATTACCAAAAACCTTATTGCCGAAAGTCAATCTACAAAGTCAGGACAAGCGAATTCGTACAAAAAGGGTCAACATCTATTTGAAGGTATGGAGTAAATCGATGGTGTCCAGCCTTGGGCTCAGGAACAAGACTCAGTACCTTCTCATCTCTCAGACAGGATATTAAAAAAGGGGATTTTGACTTTTTGTCACAATCTCCGGGTGTCACTTTATACGAGGTTTGATATCATTACTTACTGTCCTCAATCCACAGCATTTATTTTCAAATATGCCAAAGAGTTATAAGTTTTTTGGACTCTTTTGCGTTGTATTTATTCCATTGAAATCAGCAAGTATAAAAATGTATATTAAACTTTATTTCAATGAATGAAACGCAAAAAAAAGGATGAATAATATTCATTACTTAATCAACGTATTCATTTTTAAAAAATACACATCGTTGATTCTGAAGCATCATTCTAAAAAAAAGATCTTGCATCTGTCATAATTGACACTTTACTCATCGCATTAAATACCAAATAATTAGCAAACCATGTTTAGAGATCGTATTATTGTCGAGAAACAAAACAGCTTTGTGATAGAGATAAAAAAACGGTTGGTGAGTTTTGTCGTTTTTCTTTTTTATGGATCATTTTTTAATATTTCGGCATAATAAGGCTGTATAAAAATCTTCAATTTGGAGCATGAACGTTAGCTATGGGTAAAGCTTTAGGCAAAGGTGTGAAACAAGGACCCAAGTGATCAATAGCTAAGAAATTTCTTGATGCACATACACTTTTTTGTCCGCTAGAAGGACTATTTAGTTATTATTTGGAAAGATATTTAGGAGTTATGATATTATCTAATATATTTTACTTTTTAGAAGATGCTCATTTTACGTCCGAAACACGGAAATGGAATTGTGGAGCATAGGGGAAATATATCATTGGTGGACTTGTATCTTTTGAGATGAATGATAACTCTTAAATTCAAGTTGAAGTATGACTCAAACTGTTTAGATTATCGTGTTAAGAATGAGTTGCTCTTTATGAAAAATAATTTACTCTTTATTTTTCCTCATATTTTCAGATTTTTGAACTTTTTAGAACGTAATGTGTACTTATTGGTCTCATGCCTTACTAGAGACACTTATCCAATACACATCAGTTTCATTCTATTAATGTATGGGAAGAGACTCGTATCACACATGTGTTGCAATCAGATAGAATTGTCTCATGAATCCGCATTAAAGTAGTTTGATTATCAACTTTTTTCGAAGTTCAATTACGGATAGTGTGGAAAAGTGGTCATATTGTATGAAATTATCTTTGCGAAATTGCAGTGCTCTACCATGTCAACCTTAGGGCGCACATCTCAATCAAATAATGAAAAGAAAAAAATATCTACCTTAGGCAATTTTAATTTATTTCTTAAGTGGTTAACTACTCATGCTGTTTTCATTTAGTTTTTATTGACTTGGATATCTCATGCATCAGTATTTACTGAATCTATTTAGAATGTATGCATATTAAAACATTATACGGTCACATTATGCATCCCAAGCTACTGGTATAATAGCGTATTGAAGGTCAAATTTCCCTGGAATAATTCTTTATATGTAGTCTGTAAGGGAGCCTTTGAGTGTAACACTATTCAAATTCCCTGGGAAGACTTGCTACCAAAAATAAAGATCAAGAAAATATATGGCAGGGAATGGGAGCGAGTAGACGTCTTCAGGAACACGGTGGTCATAATTTACTCATCTAAGGAAAATAAGTCATCTTGAGAAAAAATATTAAAACCCTGCGCCATTGTTTCTCCTCAAGCTAACGGTCGCATTTCGTTACTTTATTTTAATGATTTAGTTATGGCAAAGGACATAAACAAAAGTAAAATAATAACTTGAGATAAGAGTGCCTGAACATACAAACTTTATTACTGGTTGATAATTTACGACAGAACGCAAGAATTACTTCAAGTATGTTTTTTTTCAAAAAATTTCATTTTCCGTGAATACAAATTTTCCTCCAAAAAAATATAATATTTGAAAATTTATTTTTTTGGAAATTTTTGAACTTTTTTTCTAAAAAATTTAATTTTGGAAATTAAGTTTCTGATATTATTTTCAAAAAATTTCTAAATTTAGTCCCTCCCCCCTCAATTATAGTTCTAATTAATTATAATTGAAGAAGACGATATTTTAGGGGACTCGACGTTGATATTTTATTTTTAAATGGACAAATTTTCAATATACCTATTTTGATCAAGTCAATCAAATGGCGTTAAAAATAAAGTAAAACTTCACATTTGCATTGAATACTATTTGATGCCAATGATAAATAGGGAAATCTGAATTAAATAAATGTAATTTGTATATAAAATCCCAACATGGCTAGATTTAAAACAAAAATTAGCGATTGGGGACGATAAAATTAGTATAATTAGAGAAAAATATCTTATTATTTCCATAGTAACAGTTCATATTTGATCTAAAACACAATACAGAAATAAGATTATACAACAATTCAATAATATATTATTAATTTATTTTAATGTATGAGATATAATATAATTAGGCAATTAGGGAAAAGGATTTTTATAGACAGTAAGGTTTTAAGGTCCTTTTATTGGTTGGTTCATTTTGACATCCAATACCTAGCTGATCCTCAATATAAATACAAAAAAGGGTTTCAATTAAGTTGGTTCTTCAGGCCCCAAAAATGGTTTAGGTCAACAATGCGGACGTAACGTGAAAACACTCTGTTAAGGTTTATTATAATTTCAAGAGGGAATATGTTCATTGTTTAACTATTTATTACACTAGTTGAATATCATTTTTCTATTTAAAATTGCCGATTAAAAACAAACGAATAAGACATAATACTTTATCCAACCCGTCTCTAATAAAACCGTGAGCGGAGTTTTGGCCGTTTTTTTTTGCCTAATGATATTTTGCCGAAGGACAATTGGCCGAACGGACATTTCACTCTAGAAATATCTGGGACATTTGGCCAAAAATGATATTAAATTTATCCATATATACGATTGCATATTTTAATTAAATTTAAAATGATATTATTATAAATAGGTATTGTTTATATTTTATGTATGTCATATTGATAAATTATTGAGTGTTCTTTTGTCGAAAAGTATTTATTTTTTAATTATATTTATTAATGAACACTAAAAAGTTAACTCTAAAATGATTGTGGTAAAAAGGTTCCATACAAAATCGTTGCGTGGTAAATTGTCGTATACACAATCATTGTGAGACAAAATTCTTGTGATTAATATATTCGTGAAGAAATATAATTGCAAGACATTATTATCGTGTGTAATTATATTATATTCGGACGATGAAATTATTTAATGATGAAGGAGCTTGCCATGAAATACGCCATTTAATATCCCCAGGCCACAGGTTGTACAGGTGAAATGTTGGGCCCCAAAGCAGTTTAAATGCCGCTGCGTTTCTACACATTTACGACTCTTTCATAATATCCTATAACACACTCTGAACCAGAGGTTGAACAGTTGGGCCCGAGCTAGGTCAAATTCTATCGTTGTGGATTATCTAAGCATCAAATAAATAACCCTCTTAATAGAGATTGAAAACAAATATTATGAGTAATTTTTGAGTAAAATTTATTTTTAAAAGACAAATTTTGTAATGTTTCAGTTCCTGTAGGAAATGTTTTTAACAGAACAAATATTTTTAAGGCAAGAAGACTGAGTAAATATGAATTATATAGCAAATTTTAGAACTAACCTCACTTTGTATTTTTTTATGAACTCAAATCTTCTTTCTTATCAATGAATAAGAAATATCCATACTGATTCTTCACATGGTTTATAATACGCACCCCCATTATAAAAAGTCTGATTACAGTTGTGTAACATACTCGTCCGTATAAACACACTAAGAATTCCCACGATATTGACGCGCGTCAGAAGAATGCGTAAGCGAAATAAAAATCGTAGCAACGGAATACATAGAGATGTGGGCAACGGATTACTACTTTTTTTTTCTTGTGCTTCTTCAACTTAATAATAAATGATTTAATTTTTGACATGGACTTACTCTTAGTTACTTAAGACCATTGAAGTCGTATCGTCTACCAGTTATTTTGATCTATTTTTTTCCAAGCTTTTTTTCATTTCGATAAATAGCTTTGTGTTATTATAGGTACAATTAGTTGTTGATTTGCTTTGTGAAAAAAATAGCTACGCATTTTTAGGAAGGAAGCATGAAGGTACGAACCCATTGAATTTTCCTTATTATTTAACCAATAATTATTATTTTAAATCAACTATACATTAACGACTTTTTTTTAATAAATAATTTATAACAACCATAATTGTAAACAAGAAATAATTTCAGAAAATGACTTTACTATTTCAGCTGATTGTAGCCATATTAGTTTACTATTGTACGTATGAAGGACTTGTATGTTTAAAGTTATTTTATTTGATAAAATCCTTTCTTTTGAGTATTTTAAATTCTGATTCAATGATTTTAACTATTGGTCTCTGACTCAAACTCTCGAGGTGGACATTGAAGGACTTTGAGTGTCTTTAGTTGAGAATTTCAGTTTGTATTTGTTTTATTATTAAGTGATTGATCTGTAATAAATATAGCCAATATCCTTGGGGAAATTATTGATTTTATTTCTTCATGTAAGAAAGGAAAACTATTAATTATATTAGTATGATGTATGAATAATTATCCTTCTATCTTTTAACAAATAATATATGTGAAAAATTAATCAGCTTTGACATTATAAATTGATAGTTTTTTTGTGCATTTTTACAAAAATCCTATTGTTGTCAGTTTAATTGATTTATTTTTTTATTTAGATCATTAATTACCCCCTTTTTTATGGGGTTCTATAGATCAACACACTTTGTAATACTTTGTGTGTAAGAGTCAACATTGTTTTATCCTCCAAATAGTTATAAGTTTGTTGTGGCTCCAGTAAAAAGTGAATATTTACTAACAAGAGCTGTAAGATTTCATGTCATTTTCTTTATAAAAAAGCATACTTTACTCGGGCTCAAAGCAATTTCAACTCGTAATTTACTCGTAATGAGAACCATATTTCAAAGTTGAATTCTAGTTCATATAGTCCTAGTCAAGTTCCTAGCCAATATGACTCCGAGACGAGTTCATAAAATTGACTCAATTGCAAGTCCGGGCTCCACACATTTTGTAAATAAAATCAGACTTAACTCGAATACGAAACTATATGGACTTGATTCGGACTTATAACCGTATATATTTGGACTAAACTCAAAGTGAGAACCATTTAATGATAGAGGTTTAGTTGAGTCCATGTTTTCTTAGTCCTGGTCATGTTTGAGTAGTAAGTGCAAGTCCGGAGTCGAGTCATTTTGTTAATTAAACTCAGGCTCAAACCGTATTGACCTGGGAACAGACTTATAACTATATAGACTCAGAGTGAGAAACATAATATATTATGGCAGAGATCTATTAGAGTGTACATTTTCTGAGGCCTAATCAAGTCAAAGTACATTTAGTTTTCACACCGAGTCAGTTCCGAGATGTGCACAACAATTAAAGAATGGTTTGAGTACAAGTTCTAAATTTTACATGGGCTTTGGAGCAAGAGGACTCGAAAAAGATAGATTCGAAAACTGCTCTGGACTACTAGCGTACATATATTAACAATTTTATTTAAATCTAAATGTAATATTATGTTCGTACACCCCTCCAAAAAAGCTATTATCCTTATGAATAGGGAGAGATAAAGAAGAAAAAATATCAAAATAAGATAAGATCAATTCAAAATATCTTCATACTTTGAAGGTATTTTTTTACATGCTTAACTTATTCATATTTTTTTTTTGTAACTTGGGCAGTTGCATATATAAATGTACTTATGAATGTATATTGTACACCAAATAAACAAGGAAGCGATATTTTTGCATGATGCAAAAAAAAAGAAAAAAAAGGTTACCATACAGTGTACATACTATGAACGTTTATGAAACCTCTTTTAAGACCTTATTATTTAGGTAACATATATAAAATTTGATTGCAGGAATTTTTTAGTAGTGATATATCTTTGAATCGCTAATACTTATATAAATATAAGTTGTCACTTGTGTAAGCCAATCGTACAAACAATTAACTCAACATTCAAATACACAAGTTTCAAATGCAATTCTTATATGAATTTATGAAGGTTGCGTTGTTAGTTATAGAGTAATATTCATAGCAACCGCAGCACCCTTTTGTGGACAAAAATATTCTCGTAGCCAATTAAATTTGAACTAAAGTTGACCTTAGGGGTCATTTAGCCACTTTGATTTAGCTTTGATATTTAGGTAAAATATGTTTTTAGTGAACAATAAAACAAGAACGAGGAAATGAAGGACTAAGGGAATGTTTTTTTCAGTTGATTGGTCAATAATTTTCCCGTTTAGACGGCTCGGGTGTTAAAAAATGAACATAACCATCTTCAAGTTGCTATTTTGTACAAGCATATAGTTTTGTATAAGTCCTTATTCAAGGAATAAAGACTGCAGTTCCTTATTGTTCACTCTTGATTTGGTCCAGTTCTATCCTAAGAAATTATATGTAATGTTGGGTCCTGTATGATGTAACTTAACTTTATTTCCTCAGTTTTTAATAAATTCTAGTACTGACAGTCTGAAGGACAGCCATTATGAAGAACAGGCGCCAAGGGCTGAAAGGACCGGTCCTCAGGCTGGACTGGACTGAGTAAAGGGATAGTCACAAGTATGTGCAAATTGTATGAGCTGAAACCAAAAAGAATGAGATGAAATGAAGAATTTACAGTAGGAATTTTGATCAGGATAATGCTATAATTGAATATCCCATGTAGGGTCGAACTATTCATTATGTAATTTGTGATTTTTTGATTAAAATTACTCATTAGTCATGAGTGTTAAAGGCATATTATAAAGTTTAAAGCCCAGAGTTACATTGCTTGTATATAATTAATAAATGTGTAATTTTAATTGGTCAAAATGAATTAATACAATGTAGTTAATTATAATGGCGGATTTTGTAGTTCAAAAAGACGTATGAGACGTACAAAATGGTAACTTGTACAATTTGTTCTTACAAGTGGCAACTTGTATACAATATTGTAGCTTTTGAGTTACATATATAATTCAATGAAATCCTAACAGTAACACTGTTTCGGGATATATATTACTTATAGTACGATGAACATAGGTGCATCGTCCTTCTTTTTATGTTTTTTCTGTCTTCCCCCCAAACCTAGGCCGCTCATCTTCTTCCTTCTATTATATACCTATAATATATATTATTCCCAAAATGAAGTATGAGCGGTTTTGCATATGAAAAATAGCGGGCTGTGTTTTTAAAAATATTCTCAAAATGAACTGTTGCCATGAACCATTTATCAAACAAAAATAATTACAACCCTGCAGTCTATTTCATTACATCACCACTTTTTGAATATTTCATTGACAGAGTCTTTTAGGTGAGGGCCATTTTGGGAACCTAACAACTCAGTTTTAGAACAATCAAACTCCTTTTATCATTAGTATGAAGGAAAATTGACGTCTTGTTTAATTACAAAATCCCCCATTTTATTTAACTACTAATTAATCCTATCTTTTCTTTTTGACCAATTAAAATTATGCATTTATTCATTATTTTTGAGCAATCTAACCGTGGGTTTTTGAACATTATAATGTGCAATATAATACTCATTATTAATTAATAATGGTCATCTAAAAGTAAAAAATTACAAATTAATAGTTCGACCATCCATGGAGTATTTAATTATTGCATTATCTTTATCAAAATTCCTACTATTAATTCTTCATTTGAAATTGTAAATTGGGATTGACACTAGTAAACTATTTGATTTCATTATGTGACGAAAAAATAGAAAGATTTTTAACATTACCTTCTATCAAAAATACAGCCTCTAATGCCTAGTTTTGTTATATATCAACCATTAACATATATTAAAAGTATGTTATAACTTCGTTCCACAATCCAATTTCAATACGGTAGACAATAAATTACCATATCAATGGAAAGAATAAAATATGTTTTTCTAATTATCCCACTTTTAGTGTCCCTAATCCATCAACGAAAAATATATATATGTATATATTATTACAAATCTAACCATTTTACGGATTTTTAGTAAATATTAGTTTGATTAAATTCAAGTTACACTGTTTATCATTGGCATAAAGTAGTATTCTATGCAACTATTTTAATAATGATTGAATTCTATGTCTACATGGAAAAGTAGTAATATTTGACAAGTTGCATTCAAATATAATTTGTAGAAAAAGTACTGACTGTCATAATCTCTAAATACAATCAAACCTTAGAGCAACGCCATATTGTTGATATTTGTATTAAGTGTAATGGACAAATTCCTAAAAATCTTAAAGAAACTTTGTCAAAGGGTTTTAAAAATATACAAAGACTACAAAGGTTAAAAATATATAAGCAACACCTTGAAGCCAGAACATGTGCTAGGCTTCATTGTCATTTTTCAACCCTCCTCTCAAAATACTTAGCTATTTAGAACTGGGATAGCCAAGTCTAAAAATGACTCATTTTATATCAAAGATAAACACTTTCAAATCATTGTCAATGAGTCTAGCCATGAAATTGAATATGTCAAATTTCTTGATGTATATGTGTTAGCATAATTTGAATACTTAGAAGGTTTGCACGATTTTTAATTTATGTAATTGGACATATTATATTGAATAAGCGTAATTCACTAGATTGGTGAGAAGATTTCAATAACTCTTATCTTAGGATGTACACAGATTATATAATATTTATGTATATATTAAAAATCTCTTAAATTAACCATGATATATTTTGAAGTATATATTTTGGTAAATGAGATCAGCGACTTATAAGCCAATGATTAAATCATAAAATCCATTTTTATCCTACATAAATAAAAAGTTCATAAATCAATCAACTATATTACGTGGTGGTATATTGAAATCTGAACACTTACTAATTCAATAATCATTGAAGTTTGCGTGATTGCAAGTAATTCATATTTCGATATATTAAAGCATACTTAATTAGTTACAAAACAAAGCAAACTTGAGCTCTTTAACCTACACACAACTCAAGAAAGTTATACTTGATTGACGAATTTCCTTTCGAATAATCTAAGCAGTTGGGTGTCTTCAGGACCACCGTTTACACCGTCAGCCAGTCCGAAACGTTGGAAAGGAAGAAGGGCTCTGTCAAAAAGGCCAAATTGCACAAGGGAATATTAAGAAAACAGCCCAGGCTCATCCCCTCAAGTCCATGAGGGTCCAGGAAAGAGAGCTCAAACATATATCCATTTAAAGTACTAATTTTGTTGAAATTAGAGTGTTAATTAATAAATTCTTTCTTGTTGAAGTTTAAAACTCAAAGTGCTCATATTTTAATTTTCCACTGGTAAATACTATTTGATGACAAAGAAAAACAATTATGTATATTTAAATTAAATTTATTAAATAGGTACTAAAAATCCGAAGATTTGGTTCATTATTTTGACAATTATTATTTTATATATATATTATAGTCTGATATATAATAAAGATAGACGGTAAATGAATATATTTTTGATAGACAGTAAAGATTTAAGATATTTTATTTGCCAGTCCCATTTTGACTTCTTAATCTAGTTCAGTATTTCCTTCATCTTAATGAAAAAATCTATATGAATATAATTAGTATTCTATTACAAAGGGACTTTTGTAGATATACCATCAATTTCTAGTAATTATTTTATAGAGATAACCTTATGTATATTGTATAATATAATCAATCCTCTCCAATCAATCAAAGAATGCACTAATATATATTTAGTTCATTCAGAATTGATAATCATGATTGCTTAAAAAAAATATATAAACATAGTTTAGGAAGGAAATACAATAAAAATTGAATTTTTATCAGTGTGTTTCAGGTTTAAGACATAGACTGAAAAGTCCTCCCTTAACGATGAAAATACTTTTTTTCCGTTCAAAATTGTCTTTATTTAAATTATTATAATTATTTATTTATTTGCTTTATGGAGTAGAGTCTCCATACCACTTGTCAAGCTATAGTTTGGCTTGAATGGTATTTTTTTCTATCAAGGAGCAGTGTAAATAGCACGAAATTTTTTATGATACATAGTTTTGGATATATCAAAAATACTTTGCACAATTACTCACAAACTAAAAGACAGATTGTCATGAAATTTTGACAGCTGTATTTTAAAGGTTGATAATAACTGAAAATAAGGTGATTTAAAGAAATAAATTGCGCCATCTATATATGAAGCCCGTGTATTAAGTATAAGAGAGGGTAGACTGAATATAAATTATTTGATTTATAAATTGTTTACGTCTGAAATGTATGGTGGATTAAAATTTTTTCACTTATGTAAAAAGTATAATAAGATATTGATCTTACAAGTTACGTAAAAAAAGTGGTTACTTCAAGTTCTGTTTCTTTGATTTTGTAGTATAATCTATAATTCTTAATAAGGATTAATCGGTAATTGTCCAAAACAACCACTTTGCCGATTAAATAGAAATCTGTAAATGGCTAGTTGAGTTTTTTTTGTCCTATAAGCTGCTCTTGGATCATAAGCCAAGAGTATTAGGATCCGGTAAACAAAAGTACGAAGATTTGTTTTCTAATCAACTATCCAACCTCTTTTATACTACAGTTTATAGTTTTTTTATAGTAACGATGCTGTTGAAGGTAAAAAATCTTGATAAAAATAAGTTTATTATTTGAACTGAGGGGATTATTAGAAAAGATGTGACAAATTTTCCTTTAAAACTACATTCAAAAGCAATCAATATAGCAATTTTTGAATCTATGCTATAAACCAATAGCTTTTTTTATCCACTCGACTGAAGAAAACATATGGTAGGTAATTTTCTGTATTTTTCTTGATGACAACTTTTAATTATTATTTAGAGAATAGTTCTTAATTATTATATATGTATATTGAATTGATAATTTTATCAATAATTGAGTATCAAATGACATAAACTCTAAGTGAAGGCTCTTGATTGATAAAAATACAAATCCTATATAATAAATTATTTGAGTTCATAATTAGTAGATTAAGCTGTTTTAAATCATGCAAGAGTCAACTTATGAAAATTAATAAAAACAGCTGAAAAGAGAATAAACTACATCTGTGTTATTAAAAAAAAAACACCTTTATATCACGTCATTAGCTTTATTCTAACACGCAACCTTTCCTCCGAAAAGATACAAATAATTATTATTCAATAATTTTGTGAGGAATTGTTCACAACTTAAGTGAAACTAATTCTTATTCAACTAATCAAGGTTCAGAAAACTGATTAAGAGAAAAGAAGGCGAAACATGGACCGTGTTAGCAAGGTAACGTCGTGATATGTATCAAGCACTAAGACCTATGAACTTTTAGAATGTTATAAATATAAGTATTACTGCCATTTACGGAGCTTTTTTTAATTGTATATTGTATTTAATAGAAAATTAATAAATTATCGACCATTTAACAACTGCAGATCAGCTATCCGTCAAATTTCTTATTTGTGCATGTATAATTTTTATATAATTTCATGCAATTAAAAATTCCTATTTAATACCGTTCTTTTTAACTTTAATTGTCTTTTATTAAAATTTCCAAAAATGCATTTAAATATATTGTTCATTTATAGATAATTAATATATATCAATTATTTTAGTTATTATTTTTTAAACTGCTCTAACATAATGGAATTAAAGGATTTATGAAGATATAATTATATATTTTGTAAAATTAAGATTTAATTACAGTCGTCAAAAATAACACCATTATTTTTGGCTTAAAAACTATAAATTGGACTATAAAACTTTGATTAATCCTATTTAATTGAACAATTTTGATTGATGGTATGTGTGTTTTGTTTTCCTTGTCAAATTATAATAATTATTTATTGTACATACAGAACATATTAAGCCTAATTAAATATGATAATATCCCTTAAATAACATTTGGTTTCCGTAGTTTCAACTCAAGTGGTGCTCAAATTTGTTATATAAAACTGAAAACAATAGTTAACAAATGAGAAACTGTGATTATATTTTATTTTCATAGGATGACCCTTTCAAAAACTTTTTAATTTGAGTACCTTTTTTTAAATTGTTATTCTCTTTTTTAATGTGAAAATAAAACATGCTAACTATAGTTTAGTGTCTTAGTTTCCATATGGGAATTTAGTCCTGATATGGTATTTATAAAATCAATCAATTTATTTCATTATCAGAATGAACTATTTGCTAATTGAAGTGCAATTTGTAACGTCTCCGAGGGATTTATCAGAATAATTTGTTGATCGAAAAATATAAGTGTAATCCAGATTTAATTTTGAGAAAAAACATTCTAGCTTGCTTTTATGTAGACCAGCCACACATATATTCTTATGGTTTCCTAAACAATGACTACATAGTCTATTTTTGTTTATATATTCACGTATGTATAAAAAAGGAAGAAAAAATACGTTTTATATTTGAATGAATCTCAATATTCTGAAAGGTTTTCAATAATAATTCATCAGCTGTTTAAATGCATACAAATGTATTAGTTCTTAGTTCCCCTTTAGTGTCAGTATTGTTTGTAAAGTATTTAAGTTTGATTGAATAGGACCCACAGCACGTTGTTATATTTATTGTATCACGTAACCTTTCTTTCTTAAAGATAGAAAAATAAAAGCTTAAAATCAGTTGGTATATCTACGTATTCTTCATTTTACAGCAGATAATTATACAAAAAATACATAGTAAATTACGCCACGACTAAAGAAAGGACGGATCAACTTTTTCTCATTAATATGATGGGATATTTGATGAGTACTTTAATCTTTAGAGCGCTCATTAACAAAAACAAAAAAATCAGTGATGTTTGTAAATACAAAACGTTTGTAAGAGTTACTTTATTTGAACATAGTAGCGTTTATATTCTATTTAAATCATAACCTATACAATTAATTCTGATATACGAAGTGTATTCAAAAAGTAAGGTGACTTTTCTTATTTCGCGGCTAACTTATATTTGGTATGCTGGATTTTTTGTTGTTAGTACATTCAAAAAGAAGATATATTTATCGTTTAAAGCAATATAATATGTTTAGTTTGTTTGTGGGAGGCATAATGGTTAGAAGTATTTTGTGTGTTTGGCAATTTTTTACTATACGTCCTGGGCTCTTCCATTTGGACAATTGGATATTGGTTTCGATATCATAACCATATATCTATGATTTTTTATCAGTTATTACCGTTTTGAGTAAATCAAGTTCATCATTGACGTTTGTCAACAGCTCATTGACGATGCTACGATTCTTTTTGTTAAAATTAAGCATGTTTGGAACAAACTTCTCTGACACTCGTTTAATGCTCAAAACATTCGAAAAAAAATTATGGGACGAGCCAATCGATGTGTCAATATCCTTGCAACTTCTCTATGTGACTATTTTCATGAAAAATTTGATTCACTGCTTCAACTTTTTCCACGTGCATGGGCGTCCAGAGCGAAACCCGTCATTGGCATCTTCCCGGCCATCTTGGAAGAGTTTTTACCACTTATTAACTGTATTTTTTTTTACTCAGAAGAGTTTCAACGTATGTCATTGTCAACATTTAAGTGTTTTTGGAGCACTTAATTTCATTTTTTACACAAAATTTGATGCAAATTCCTTTATACATGTTTTTCATCAGCAGAACACACAAAATAACTGTAACCGTTATGCCTCATACAATGAAAACTAAACATTTATATAGCTTTAAACAATAAATACATATATTTTTAATGTAATAACATAATTAAATTAATCACTCCTAAAATACGTTGCCCGCGAAATTTGAAAAGTCACATTACTGTTTGAACACACCTCGTACATCAGAGAACATTAACAAAAACAAACAGAAACCATGCTGTTTCTATACATTTATATTTAATTCAAAAATATGTATATGATATACATCAGAGACCGCTATACACAGTACTCTCTTTATACACGCCCAATGCTGCATGAAAAACGCCTGCAATAGTTGATTAATATAACTACATTGGATTTTCATAAATCAAACTATGTTTATGTCAACCATTAAGAGGTAAGTACTATATTGTAAGTCCACCCTGTGACTGATTTTCATTCATACAGTGAGACAAACTTTGTCTTATTAATGTAGATTACTATGTATCCAATATGGGGTCATTTTTGAGTATTATGCGACGTCAGTGAACATATTTTATGCCTCATAATACATGTTATATCCTTATATATTTGCATGTTTCAGGATCAACCCATTTACCTTGTAAGTATGTTTGCTTTAGTATCGTACGGAAGCATTTTAGGAGCTTATTTCTTTGTATGTACATTCTAATTTTGTAAGTAACTATACATGATGATCAGCTTAAAAGAGATCATTTGGGATAATATATAAATCAAGGATGTTTAGGATCTATCTGTTTAGGAAATGTTACAATTCATTTTTTATGGAATACTCATCAAGAAACACACAATGATTCATTTCAATTGTAAAATATATCTTCATATATTTCAATCAATGTTTATTCTTCTACTTAAAATCTACACTTTTATCATAGAATGGATTGACTTAATCACAATCCCAATCCTAATTTCTGATGGCATTAATAATTGTACCTACATATTTGCAAATCACTTTTTTTTTTGCATGGAAATTAAAAGTCGATTTTCATGATTTTAGAGTATTTGGAATTATTTTAGACACACCCATCTCCTTTTTGTTTGATCTATATTTTTGGCCATGATCTCCATTTAAAAAAAAAATGAAAATATGCCGATCATTTTCCGAATTATAATCAATTTTTATTAACAAATTATTTTTATTAATCCTTCGGAGGGCCCATAAATTGCACTAAAAGTATTCAAAATTGCTGATGATATTTGTATGAAGGAGAGATTGATAGATTTGAATTTGTCATATTAGGGACAATATAAGTCTGATCTCTTAAATTAATTAAAGATTCTAAAATATAGATAACAAAAATTATGAAAAAAACATAATCCTATTTTAGTTTTTTGTTTCATACACACAGAAAGCCCAATATCTCATAGAGATAATTGAATAAATTATAACCTTATTATTCAAATGTTATCAGATGACTTAACAAGAATTAATAATCTTTTTGAGACATAATTTTGGCCGATATGGGTTTTCAAATAAAATAAAACCATTTTTTGACCTAGGATTATTCTTGGAAGTCTATATACATGAAATATATTTCTTTTTCTTGGAACGACCGTTGTGCAATCCTACGCACATTGTGTTGAATAGAATAATTTTTCCCAAGAGCGTTGTCAATTGAGCTAAGTTGTTCTATATGGCAGGTCAGATAATATAAGCATAATACTAAAATATTTACTTCTTCTTAATCAGTGCAACTTCATTTGACCAATTAAAGAACATTAAATTTTTTTATTTTTTTATTAGTTTATTCTAACAATTATTTGCAATTGTTTCAGCATGAGTAGTTTGTTGATTGAAATTGGCGATAGTTCATCGAAGAATAAAAATAATCATAGCTTAGTATAGCATTACCGGTCTATATAACTAGAAAAGTAGAAATTGTCCAAATGTTATTTTTTTTAAATGTTGTAGTAATGAATTGATATTGTCACAAATAGAACCTTAAATATCTTTATAGAAATATAAAGAGTTAAAGCATGCAAAAGAAAAAACGATTATTATTATACGATAACATTTATCCCAAACAAAGGAAGTTTTTATTTACAATACTGTTTTTTATAAAGATTAAACGTAATCCCACATAAAATGCTTACCCATTTTTGGAATAAACATTACATTTAACAGTAAATAAGTTAATTTATGGCCTGATTTCTGTTTTTTCCCTTACTCAAAAGTTGGTTCAAACTTATAAAACATGTACTTTAAGATTTAAATAAGAAAATAATCAAAACTAGATTTGATACGCAAATGAATTATTCAAATTCATTCTAAGTAAATTGCACTGAAATTAGCTAACAGTAAATGGATATTCGAATAGAAGATTGATGTATGTTTAAAAAAGAAAGAAAGAAAGAGAGAACTAATGTATAGAGTTGTAGAAAATATGAAATACCGTATTGCTAAAGAAAGTATTATTTGTTTTTTGTTTGTTTTCTCTCCTAGTTTCTTGCAGCTAATATAAAAAAATCTAACGACAGCTAAGACACTCTTCTCTTAAACATTTTTCAAAGTGTCAGGGTTACCATACCTTTTTTTTTTTTTTTTTAATATTTAGTAGTCCTATTTTTAAAACTATGACCTGATAATCCGAAGAATGTTTGGGAGAACTGCTATACGGGGCTTATGACGCTCATCTAGCAATGATAGAGGTAGGTTTTGCTTGATTGTTGGTCCTCTATTCTACTCCAAGATCAACATTGACTTACACTCAAAACCCCACAACAAATCCTCAGTGTCCCTTTTCGTCTTTTCACGCACTTATATGTTCGTATCACACCTTTGGAAAATAAGAAAATATATATTCAGGCAGCAACTACAAAAACCAGCCCGGCCAGGCCTTTCAAATATAATACAATTTTCATCAATGATAATAATTGTATGTTACTGTTGGACTCATAGTTAATGTAAAGGGTTTGGCAGTAAAAATGGACTCTCGAGCCTCCTGGACTTCATGATCATAGCATGGGGTGTTTGTTTATAAGAAAAATACTTAAGTTGCCCTTCACAGTCCTCCTGATGTCCTAACAGCCACGGAGAAGTCGTTGGCTAAGCGATTCATCGATTTGGTGGGGTCCTCCTTGGTCTTCTCCATCGAAGTGGGCAGAAACTCTGGATCCCTCTTTAATTTGTGCTATCCACTTCTTGCTTTCATGCAGAGGTCTACTTCCTCATTCTTTATCTTGGCCTCCTTGAAAATCAACATACTGGAGTACTTCAAAATGTCCATAATCCCCACCACCTTAACTTCATCATCTAAGAGATCTGAGATGTGCTGCTTTTTGGCTTTTCCTCACTCATAATGCCGAGATGACGAAATGTTTATAATAGTTTATTCATGCACAATGTATGACTGACCCAACGTCTCAAGAAATTATCACTAAATCTTCCTATTTAATGAGAGAATGAACATTAATTATAAGTTCACGTTTTGTTACCCAAGTTTCTTTTTTTACATACCAAAAATGCTTAGGATTTACAACTCTATTTATGATTATCTACTACCGACTACATTTAATTTCATTATTTAGCAAAATAATAGCGTATGTACATAAAATGCTCAGAATAATCACACAACATGCTCTTTTATACCCATAATGATTATAATTATTCATATTTAAGCTGTAATTTATTTAACATACAAACACATATTTTAAAGTATATAAACGTTTCTACAAATTGTCACTCACGACATCTACTTCATGGTACAAAACCATTATGTTTGTAGATTTTAGATTAGGGTGGAGTGTATTCTTAAGTTTTCAAGATGTTATATTCAGGGTTGTAATTTTTTAGAGAGCGATATTTTGATTGTTGTTGGTAGCCTAAACAGTGTTTTTTTTTATTTTATAGCCTATTAGGCTTTTTCGTAACTGGTAATTTTGTTGCAAGCTTTTACACCGCCATTAATTTTTTAATTATCCAAAAGAGAATATCTGAATAAATGAAACTAAAAGGACATGTACTCATGAAGGATTACAGGATTTTATTTTAGGTTTTTTTTTTAGAAGAAACAAAAATTTGTATGGGAAAATGTGACCGAATAATCTTTATAAATTGAAAAAAATATATAGTGAGGCTTTATATACATATTTAAAAAAAAAAAGAAGCAATAATCCTATGCAGCTTTGACGATCAATTTATTTAGGGAGCTACAAATCCTCCAATCCATCCTCTAAGGGCACCCCTGGATGAAGAGTTGCACTGATGATTTGTTATGGAGTTATAAAAATAATTATGGCAAATAATATTATGTACTTATATGGTAAAAAAAAAAAAAGATGAGAGTATTAACGTAATCACTTGTCAATTTAGAGCAGTATCTCTGTCATGTCGGTCCATTAAATCAGCTTCAAGCTATGATGAAGGAAATTAACATAAATTTCAAAAAATCTATTCAAAAAAAAAAAAAAAAAATATTTATTTTGGAAAAAAAATTCAAATATTTAATTTTTTTCTCTTTTGCATAATTTACCAAAATGATCAAATTTTCCCCCCTATTTTTGCACAATTTTTTTTCATTCAGTCCCAAAAAAATTTCTAGTAAATAACAAAAATTCCTTAATTTGGAGGTAAGGCTACAACCCCCTACATCCCACTACTACGGGCGCCCCTACACTCTTTATCTAAGAATGATGTAGACAGAAATTACCCGGATGTCCATCCTTAATTCTATTCTGAGTCCAACAAAAACGTACAGTTGTCAAGTTATTACAACAAATCTTTTAAGTTACTTTCATATATAAATGGTCACTTTATACTTATTGTTGTCCAGGAGAAAATAATAATGATTAATCTGATCGAAAAACAACAGTAAAGTTTGAAGTGATAATATAAAAGCATAAAAGGTGGTGAATATGTTATACACCTAAATCTTATCGAGGCAAAATTACTGAGAGTGTAAAAGTTTGCAATACAATTATCAATCACGGAAAATTATGCTTTTGCAGACTATATTCCGCCTCATTCAATTGTCCTAATACCGTCCAGTTCATATTTGACTCAATAATTATAACTAAATTTTTCGATACTCTGTTTTAAAATTCAAAGAGTTTATTAAATTCCATCAAAACAGCCCACCCTAATAGGTAGGTAGGTAGATTTGCGCTTCATACCTAATATCCTTCTCTCCAATAATGCATCAATTGCTTTGAATATAAGCAAACAACAAAATATATAAACATGACGAATGTATTCGCATTAAATTATTTGTAATTTCGTGTTCGCTGTTGCATTGGGAGTTTATGCATTGATAAATGCAGTTCTAATGCTCTTTGAGGCTCAATTTTCCCTATTTGGTACTAATGATGAAGCATTATTATTGTTAGTGTTAGTAATATTAATCATAGGAATGTGTGTGGCAAAATTGTGGTGTGTGAATATAAAAACAATCTTGAGCAAAAATCAAAAAATGAGAAAATCCCAATTTTATAAATTACTTTATATAAGTGTTTTGTTCGAGCTGATTGAGGAATGAAGACTAAAATCCCTTCCAGTTCAGTTCTTAAAACTTAAAAAGTTAGTTCCTTTGTGACGTCACTCATCTTTATTTCTTTTTTGTTTAATCAGTTCTATAGCTGAGAGTCGTACGGATCTATTCCATAGACTGATATAACCGGTGGTCCGAAGAACTGGACTGAATTATACCGAATAAATAAGGACTAACCCATATATGAACATTCAGCTTATGTTTTCATATACATATTTGAGTCAATGATAGGCATTGTAATCAAATTTATGGGATGAGTTAAGATACCATAGAATGTTATATATACATACTTTAAAACCTTTATTTGATTTAAGAGACTAACATATTTTGGCCCCTTTTAGTTAAACTCTATCAATCTTTTATTGTGATGATCAGTTTTGCTACTTTAAGTGCAATTTAGGGGGCCTCCAAAGGGTTAATAAGATTAATTGCTTATCGATGCTGACGATAATTTGCCGAAGAGTGTAAATGTAACCCAGACTCAATTTTGAGATAAATTATACTAGCTTACTTTTATATTGACGGGCTACAAATGCACACTAATATTTGCTGACTTAACACAAAAACAATCTTGAACAAAAATCAAGAAACAAGGAGGAAAATGCCACCGATAATGAGTAGTCTATGTTAAGTGCAGTATTGAGTTATGGTTAATATCTATTAATTAAGTAATATGATATGTTACTTATTACTAGACTTAGTATTTGTGAGCGATCGC
The DNA here is from genome assembly GCF_016086655.4 of Lepeophtheirus salmonis. Taxonomy (NCBI): domain Eukaryota; kingdom Metazoa; phylum Arthropoda; class Copepoda; order Siphonostomatoida; family Caligidae; genus Lepeophtheirus; species Lepeophtheirus salmonis. Next base: position 73,138,456 of record NC_052135.2, on the reverse strand, counting down.
TCAACCCCTCAAAAAATTTCTCACTTTGAACTTTTTCGGAAAATCTGCACATTTTGTCATGTTTTGTGAGGAAATTGCTCATTTATTTAAAAATAGTATGAAATGAACATAGAAAATTTGAGTTCTAATTAAATTACACAACAGCTTTTGATGATAAAACCCACCTGTAATCCCCCCCCCCATTAATCTCTCTTTTTGAGCCTGATTCCTACAACAAGCGATTACAGTAAGGAGAAATTTGTCTCAAAATTAACTGTTGAGTAATCCCTTTTGAATCTTAAAAAAAGGAACGATACTTTAGTGCAAAATTGAGAAATTATGCTTACAGTTTGTCGTATAAGCAGATGTGGTGATGATGAGATCCCGCCATCTAACTAGACTCCTGAAGATCATGCAGACTTCAAATTTGCTCCAATTACGTATGTGGACGTCGAAAACTTTAGTAGGTTTAAAACTACCAATACAGATCGGAGACACAAATTAACAAAAGAATAATCTTTTTAAAATCTTAATTTTCCTTTATAACATAGCAAAATTTATTTATATATTGATAAATTAAAAAAAACACGGATTACTTTCAATTATACTTATAAAACATTCTTTTCCTTTGAATAAAAAAAATTGCAAAATTTTGATACATTTATTGCTTTAAAATCCCAAGTCTACTTATTACATATTACTTCATGGAAAAGTTATTTAGTTATATTTCTTATTATTTAGAATCAAGGGTAATAACATTACTTGACTTTATCTTACTTATTTTTCGATATTCCCTTAAGAGATTAACATTACCACAATCAATTGGGGGAGTTTGCTACATTGAATAATGATGAGGTTAATTAATATACAGTTCTACCCTTCAAAAACTACTTTATACTTAATATTTATGTGTTCTCTATGATGCTTGCATATCTACAATCAGAGGATGAGTTGCAGTAACTTTTTTGTTGCTCGGCTTTTGATCAGATTAAGACAATTTATTCAAAACTTGAAAAATGACAGATTCCATGAAGTAATATTTAATAAGATATTACATATTACATTATTAAAAAGTAATTTCCTTACTTTACTTATTACTTCTTTAGCAAAGTAATATTGTTCTTTTATTAATTAATAGAAAAGTAATCTTATTTAAGTAATGTATCAGTAATTAACGCGTTACTGACCAACAATGGCTATGTAAGACTGTAGACTAGACCATTTTTTGTTATGATATTTATTTTGGTCTCAATCTTACTTTGAATCTCTGGCCAAAAAAACAGGAAGTTAAAAATATTCATTCACCTAGTGATCTCTTTTTAATGTTAAGCAATTCAAATTTCAGTAAATAGCTTAATGCCACGAGTATAAGGTTAACATATTAGGTTTTTTTTATATTAAAGTACCAAATTTGTAAAAAAATAGTTGAACACACAGTTGAAAATAATATCATCTTCTGTGTGCTAAAAAAAACAACAAAAAAAAACAACCAAATATTATCAAATTTTAGTTATTTCACTGTGATTATAAATTTCTGCTGTTTATCAATTATCCCTTTTAATTTGCAGTACCTTCAAAAAGTTAACTAGAATAATTTCTTGAGATAAATTGAAAAAAATTATTCACCAAATAATACTAATGTATTCCAGACTCCATTTTGAGAATAACCATTCTAGCTTGCTTTTGTGTTGACTGGCCACATATTATGCATTGCATATTTATTTTCATAAACATCCTACAATAAACTGTACATGCAGAATTAAATGTTTTTTATATTAATCTTTTATTCAGTTTACCGTTGTCTATGTAAGATATGAACTAAGTTTTGTCAAGGTCAATCAATATGTTGTTATATGTACCTTTGAGCAGGTCAATTGAAAGTATGTATATGAATATTTTACGTAGATAAGCTTATAAATTTGTATATACATAGGGAGGGCGGAAACAGTTCAAAAACATTGTTTTTCTGGATTAACAGATTTGGTAGGGCCATAAAATGAACACTGAATATGTTTAATTTAATGTCCATTATTGGGTAAAAATATCAAAAGGTAAACTTTTTCTTTGAAATATTGCGGAAAAAGTGTTTTTTAGGATTTTTGGTATTTTTGCACGAACAATTTTGATGCATATCTTTTCTCCTCTTGGATATTTTACCGCCTTTTTATGTTTTTGTATTAAAAGTTCGAGCTTAACCTTTACTATTCCTTTGTTTCTATAGATAAAGATTGTTACATTTCTTCAAGAAACCCACAGATGTTCAATCAGTTTCGTATATATCATTGATATAATGTATGAAGTAGAAAGGAAAGTTATCTCCCAGGAATTAAATTATAATGACAACAGCTTATGAACAGAAAATTCCCACATCAGTTTGCCGACTCAAAAGTACAAAAACAGGCGAGCTAAAAATGCATCCAATTTTCATCTCTACTCATGATCCTGCATCTGTGATAGCTTAATCCTTTTTTCTCATAAATACTATTCCTTTTTGATTTCCTGACTTTTTTCGTTTTTTTTTACTTCTTCAGCTGAGATACAGCCGTAAAGACTAAAAGTAATGTTTGAACCTATAATATTCGGTCAAGTAAACAGTTCTGAGTATTTTTCGTCGAATGTCTTTAGGAAGCTATTCACTACATTGTCAGGGTTACGTTCTTCCATTTATGAACACGCACGAAGATTCAATCAGGTTTAGGAAGTTTACTACTCAGGAATTAAATAATAATTAATAGTAACGTCAATTGTGTGAATTCTTTTTCAGCTGGCCTGTTTTTTTTTTAAATTGATTATCTGAAGAATGAATTTTCATTCCTTCACACTTGTCATTATTATATAATTCCTAAGTAGTGAACATTCTTTCCTAAACAGATTCAATTATATTCAAAACCTTACTAAACATTCGTGTGTGCTCATAAAATACGGAGTGAAATCAATGGTGTCAATCCTTTTTGAGAGCAGACAAGCGTTATGAAAAGAAGTTATGAAGTCCTCCAAAGTTTTTATCATATATTAGTTGAAGTAAAAAGTTTTGAGCGTTTATTTGGTAAATAATCGATTTTAAAAGTGAGATGCTCAAAATTAAATGTTGTTCGAAATTCAATTATAAACTCGTCATATTATGTGTTCCATGATGACATAGGGTTGGATTATTTCACACTCAAAGTGCTTATATAAAGGGCCTTTTATTAGAGATATATAAGACTGATCATGTCGTTACCTTTATTGTATCTTTCAACCTCCACCAGAAAGGAAAAGAAAAAAACAACTCCAAAAATCAGTTGATATAGATATTTAGCTTATTCTCTCAAACTATGGAATTATTATTCCATATTTTTTGGGAATTGGTCACAACTTAACAAAAAGAGTTATTTCAAGTTCTACCAACAACATTAAGACCACTGATAAAACTATAAAATTTAGTATGTATCTAATTGAGCATAAAGTGTTTAAAACTGTTCCCGGTCTACCCTACATATTTTTACTAAACATACATGTTAACGTTATAATAGCAGCTCGTACTCCCTATATTAATGTATTATTAGTGCTTTGTCTCATCTATAGTAGCAAATATGTATCCTATTAATGCGCTTGTATGATCAAAACATATGCAACTAATATTTATGTAATTCAAACAAGCAGATCAAAGAAGATTTTCCGAAACATTGCATTATTAATATTCATCGAATCCTTTAACCATAATCCCAGTGATTATTATATACTAGTGATGTATCCGATTAATGCTAAAACTCGAAAACAACTCGAAACATTCCATTAAAAATAAATATCATGTTCAGTTTTTTATCTTTTATGTAAATATATTCAAGAATATACGGATATATACAAAACATAAAAATTATATTATATGGATTGTTAAATAAGCATTTTAGCTTAAAATAAGACATCCTAGCCAAGATCTACGACTAAAAATATACAAACATTGCATTATTTTGCCTGACAAATACGGTTCCTTTGAAGACTTTCACAATGAACTTCAGAGTTTTTGGAAACTGGATTAATACGTTAGGCCAGTAGTTTCCAAACTTTTTGAGTTCGACCCTTAAAACATGTGGCTCGACAATGTGCGACCCTTACTCCTCTCATTGATAGATAAATATGAGATTAGGAGTGCATTTTATGTAAATATATGACTTAAAGGCCAAAAATCAACCCAATAAATTTCAACCAAGAGGGAAATAGCATTAGTTATTTGACTATTTTGCTCAAAAATAAAGATTTTAATTCTACATATATTGAAAAATATATGTAGAATTAAATCCAAATAAAGTCCAATTTGAGACTTGCAAACAAATAAAATTAAAAACGGGGTAAATGCAAATATGTTTTTAAACGAATCAAAGTTTTAATTTGACGAATGTAAATTGAGAAAATCATGTCTATTCTTGACTTAATTTTGGAAACAGAAACTACTCGAAGATCACATTTCACATTATGCCGTTATCTGTATTTATCTTTGATATAAGTTAACACGGAAAATGTCTTTGCACATAAATAAGTTGAGCCTAATTGCATAAGTAAATTCAAAGTTGCTTTAACTAGCAGTTGGTACTCATTCATCCGAGAAATCCAGAATTTGTCAAGTGTTTTAGAGTCAAAATCTGTTTTAAGTGTTTGGTCACATAAAAGTTCGATAAGCACATCTTTCATATCAGATGATAAGCTTAGGGAATAAGAGGAGCGTAAACTGTAATATTTTGTGAGCACTTTTTACTGGAAAATACTTTTTGAAATAATCCATAAGAGACCGATGTTAAACACGGCATATCTTGCAGCTACAGTAATAAAAAAATCATTGGTATTTTGTAAAGAGTTATTTCTTATCTGGAAGTGTCTTTACGATATAAGCCTTTGCATTATGAACAGCAAAGTTTAATGCTGTTATTTTTGATGATACACACTTATTGCAATCTACTTATTCAAACAGAATTCTCGCTTTGATTTATTTTGAATCAACAATTTTTTGACCTCTGAGGTTCAAAGACCCGAAATATCTCGGAATATATAACAAAGGACAGGCCGTAAATTTGTGAACGGTATTGTATTGTTTTAAAAAATTTAGACAAGTCATTCTAAAAAACAATAGGTCTGTTGCAAGTTGAAATTGTAAAGTAATTTTTTTTTCATCCTCTATACCTTAAATCGAATTCAGTATTGAACCAATCCATTTTTTTCGGTAAATCTAGTTGAAAAGCTTCCTACCTACAGTATAAGCCTCAACACATGTTGAAATGTCCGTGTTCATCTTCAGAGGTGAAATTTCCAGTTGGTTCTTCACTCTTATTAAGTAGTTTCTTATAAATTTCGTTGTCATATTTTTGGCCGAGCATGTTTTCTTTTGTCTAATTGGCACCGAGTTTTTCTGCTCTGTATATTTTACAAAAAAAAGCTTAAAATATCATTTTTAGCTTTCATATAATCAAGGATCTCCAAACAACACCCCACAGTTCAAATATAGCCCCTTATTACCTACAGATAAGGGATTATACAATAAACGTTATGTTATAAAGTTTAATGGGTGAAAATATATAACAGTTTTGACTCTCGATACTTACCAAAGTAATCAGTATTGGTCAAAAAGGCTTAAAAGTTTGGAGATCCCTATTGTAGAAGATACTTTTAAGTAGTGATTACTTGAAATATTGTTTAAAAATTTGATTAATAATTCACTGCTTTATGGGGTTAGTCAGAGTGACTTAATTGTGGAATTGATCAATTCAATGAAACAATATTTTTCAATGCCCGATAAATTTAATCAAACTCCAACTCGACTCGACTAAATATTCAATTAACCGAGTTCGATAGTGATGCAACATACTAAGATCCCTCTATTAAAACATAATTAAATTTATATGCCTTGATTCCCTTAATTCACAAACGAATGAAGAAGATACATTCTCTGTGCAAAGGTATGCATAATATTATAGATTCATAAACCAATTAATGTATTTTGCTACATAGGTTGTTTCCCGGTTTTATAAACATTAAGCAATAATACATTTTGAGCAACCGTTACTTAATCTGATTGACTTAAGAAATACATAATCACATATTTGTATAATGTTGTCTACACAAAAACAAAAATCATGCGGAAATGTAGCTATATATTTAATAATATTCAATAGGTCTTATGTGCATTATGTTAGTATTTGATAGTGTTGGATTCGAGTTATTACTATAAAGTTCGAGTTTTTGATCATTGAGTCAAGTAAAGAAAAATATAATTTATATTCAATCTAAGTTCCACAATTCAGTCAGTTTTACTGCCTCAATAAGGAAGTCAATTATTAATCAAAGAATGTAGATAATTAAAAAATATATATTTATTTGCATAATAGGAAATTAGAATCAAACCTGGTCTAACGGGAACATGATTAAAGACTAAGCGGTCATATCCAATTCCCACGCAAGAATTTTATAATATTCAAAATCAGTATTCATCGTGTCCGGTCGTATCCTCAGTCAGTGACAAATGATTATATAGCTACTACATAGGTTCATAGATGAACCTGCTTTTAACGGTCTCTTTTTTAGATTTACTTAGACTGTAGAATACAAAACAAAAGAAGGAGTTACCGGCTTTAGAAATATATTCCCTCACTTGACGATTTATTAAATTAAAAATCTATATAACATTCACATAACAAGGACGTCTTGTGGGGCGGGTTGGAGGGGCTGCAGCCCTCCCCTCATTTTTTAATAAATTTTTTTCTACCAATATATCAAATTATTTTATTTAGAAAAAAAATAAAATGCCCCCCTACCAAAAAATAAAAAATAGATAGGACTTCCAGCATAATGAATGTTTTTTCCCCACCATTTCTTTATCTAAAAATAAACGAAAGTCATTACTGTCCAGATCTACATTTCATTTATCCCCTATTTTCAACTTTTAATGTGTTATAAATATAAAACCTGTTTTAAAAGGTCACTTTTTTAAGGCTTTTTTAATTCTGCTTAATACTGGTTTAGCTGTATTTCAAAAAAAGTTTAGCAGTGATAAATTAAATTAATAAAGGGTTCATGTATAATCATTATTAATATCTCAGCTACATTACGAATACCAGTTCAAAAAGTCCTTCTATGAAATTATGTCTGAACTGTTCCCACAAAAAAAAAAAATCTTCATGACTAGATGACGTCATGTGTGTTTTCAAATTGTTAAAAATGTAAAGATTGTAGAGTTGAAATTTTTCTAAGGAAAGAAAAAAAAAGCACTAGAAGAAGGCAGAAAGGGGACATATGGTACCACTAATTAAAAACTTGTTTTAATATTAGCTGCAGGTTATATGATTTTGGAGGGATAAAATGAATTTCTGTTATAAAGTGAAGAACCTTCAACAATTTGAATGACATTAGTTCAGGGTTATATTTATATTCAAATATACTATTATTTTATTATGTCTTATTAAAACAATTTACAGCAAGGATAGGAAATAATAGTAGATGTTAACAAGACGACAATCGATTCAAATCAGGGATGTCTAACCTTTTAATATAATGGGTCATATAGCCATTTGAAATATTTTAATGGACTAGAGAACCTATTAAATTAAATTTCATGAAACAAAACTAGTAACTACAAATTTATTTCAAATTTAGCCCAAATATAAAAAAAAAACAATATGGCAACCTTTTTAAGGGCGTTTGCAAGATTATATATATATATATTTTGGGGGGCTGGTTTTTTGATGATCGAATATACTTTTTTTTCTCAGTTTTGTCATTAAATTTTTTTCTCCATCAGAGCGATAATTTTTCAAAAAATCCTTAATTTTGGGAGGACTACAGCCCCTCCAGCTCCCTTACGGATGCCCCTAATGTTAGATTATAAAAAAATACGAGATGACATCAAATATTTAAAAAAATGTTTGTATGTATTGTGTGCACTTACGAATTTTTAAGATATTGTGACAATTTTGCTAAAAAATACTAATTGAAGTAAGCTTTGGTATTGGGCTGCACATAAACATTAAGTGAGCTGCAATGCGTCCCGTGGGCCACAGGTTGGACATAAAAAAGTAGAAAAAGTGCGCGTAACAACCAAGAGGGGTTTGCTGGAGGGCTGTAGCCTCCACCCAGATTAAGAAATTTTTGCTTTTTACTAGATTTTTTAGTCGTCATTGTGGAAAATTATGCAGCAGACCAATTTATTTTTATTATTTTGTAAATAGCTATGGATTTTTGAATTTTTTTTTTTACAAAAATTGATTTTCTGTGAATATCCATGGATTTTGATTTTTTTCTCCAAAAGATGTAATATTTGAAATTTAGTTTTTAAATTTTTTTCAAAAAATTTAATACCCGTATTTAAATTTTTCAATTTTTTCCAAAAATATTATTTGTCATTTTTGTTATTAGCTATGGATTTTGGAAATTTGTTTAAAAAAAGTCTAATATTTAAAATTTAATTTTTCAAATTTTTTTCCAAAAAAATTAACTTTCTTTAAATTATTATGGTTTTTTGATTTTTTTTTCAAAAAGTTTAATTTTTTCAGAATAGCTATTGATTTTTGAAAAAAAAGTATATAAAAATTTAATATTTTATAGATAATACTTCAAATTTTTTTCAGACAAATGTAATTTTTTGTGAATAGCTATAGATTAAAAATAATTCTGAAATTTGAATTTTTAGATTTTTTTTTTCCAAAAAAATCCAAAAACACACACAAAAAAAGAAAAGAAACATGCCGACGCCCCTGCAACGATTACATATCGGCCCGAGACCGCAGGTGTTTTCGAACCCAGTCTCAACACTACCAAGTACATCATGAATGTTTAACTTCCTTAAAAATCCCTGAATGTGCTGTTTATGAGAGTAACAATCAAAAATCCACTTTTGAAAAAGTTAATTAATTGCAATTGAACTCTTGAATTGCTATGTTACGTGTATCCATAAAATGCCATAGATAAGGTATTAAAAATCATCATAAATTAAAAGCAGTCTGGGGTTAATACGTTATTTTGTTCGTCAAATCCTTTAATACTTGAATACAAATCATAGTTTTTATGACTTTATTGCCAATAAAGAGACGGGTTAAATTTGATCATAACTTAATGATGCATTTCGAAGCATGATTTGTTACTACGGTTCATTTTTTTTTTTTTTTTTTTTTTGCTACTTAACATTTCAACAGTTACAACTTATTACATTTAAGAAAAATCATAAAATGAAGGCACATTTGAACCCCGGAAGTTGACTTACATTTGCTCTGATGCTGTGGAGTTTCCAATCAATTTTCGAACTAAATTCATCTGTAGTGATATGACCAAAGTACTAATAGTTAATGGTATTACATTAAAAATGTTTAGGTTTTGTTTGAGCTTCAAGAAATGTTTTCTCGCCGTTTTGCGTCAAAAGGGTAATAAGAAGTGTTAGCTTCGGAGTTCTACTATAGGATGTTAAGATCAAATCGGCACTGACGTGCACTGTCGATTTGGTTATGATGCAGCTGTCGGATGGTGTCTCTTTTTTTCTCTGTGACGATGTTTTTGTCCACAAGAACATTGAAATTTCAAATTGGGAGTCTCAAATATGACTGTTGTTCCAATCCATACATTGCACAAGATTTTAAAGACTCTTCTGGAGACTAATGATCCCATATATTAAATTAGCTCTTTGTCATCATTTATATGTGCAATTTAAGCCAATTTGCAAGTAAATCTGCCTAAAACGGTTGCCGCAATGACTATTTAAAATGTTGTTAAAAAATCTGTAGATTTGATCTTAACACCCTGTACAAATAAAACTTATCTCCTGGAATTGAGTACTCTACGAGTCTTTAATCTTCAATTTATGCTATTTAACTATTATAGAATACATTTTCCGATTAATTTATTCTATACTCCGATATTAAGGGTTTGCGTTATGGAAATATCTCAATAAGTTGCAATGAAGAAATAGATATATTGCTATATTTTAAGCTAAATTTAGCACTAGACAGTCTATGAGTATCTAATTATTAGTCAAAGAGTTCAAAATAACGTGTATTTTCTTATTAAGTAAATGTCAGGGGGATATTTGGAAATTCGATCTAATATTAAATTGAGTCATAAATAATTTTAAGGTTCGATGACACTACATAAATAATTCATCATCGTTTTTCTGACATCTTTAATTGAATGATTAGATTTGTTTTCGTTTTGGTATTAAATATCAAGGTACATGTGTATTAGATAGTCATTTGACCACTGCACGATAGATAATCCGTGTTTTTGCAGCTATGTCTACCTCCGCTCAAAGGTGGGAGAATCAGTCACGGAGATCTACACTAAACTCTCCATCACCGAGCCAGAACACTCCCCTTGTTAGTCCAGACTATTTTAAACTGGAATAAAGCCATGGAGGATGACAATTTAACTGTAGAGAAGAATGGTTGTCCAGAATGTCCCATGAGAGACACGTAGCATAGATAGCATCACCAGTGTTCGTAACCTGATTGGCTCAAACTATCGGCTGAGCACTCTACAAGTTGCAGCAGACGTTCATCGGATCCTGATAGCTAGACGATCTATGGTACAAACAGCTATTGAGTATCTGGATACCCCTCAAATTGTTGGAGAAGAACAAGATAGACAGAGTGATCAATATGATTTCCTGACCAGTAGAGGCGTCTGGAGCATAACAAAACCCCTTCCCTACAGCCTCGACATAAACCTGAATGACTGTTTTCTCTTCAAGAATATCAAATATCTACTCAGAGAGGGAAACTTTGACCCCCCCCCCCGGAAATGAAGTGACAGAAGATGTGGGTTTACAAGACCACTGCCATGACGTAATAGCATCCCAGGACGATAATGTAAAATGACGTTTAAAAATAAATTTGGTGACTTAATATAGAAGTATTCAAAATTGAAAAATATAGATACATAAAAACTTAGTTGATTTTTATACTTCACATGAGTAAGAGCTCTCAATATTCATTTTATGGATTCATACGAATTTTACTGTTTTCAAACAAAGAAAATCAATTGTTATCATGAAAACAATATCATCGAATCAAAGTTTTAATTATACTTCCTCAACATCCCAATAAATTTAATACAAAATCAATTATGTAGTATAATCCAACGTTATTTTGTTATATAATTATCATTTTCTACGAATGATATTAAATGTAATTCTTTTTAAGGAATCGTTTATTTTCTTTGTATTCGAACTAAAATGTGTTCTACGTCAGCCATCAAGTCCTTGTTAATAAGAAAATGATAAATTCCTAATTATTATTTTTTACTTCATCAATAAATATACACGCTCCCATAATTCATGACATAATATTTTCGTCGATTAGGATATGTATAATCAAACTTATAGGATGGGTTAATATAACCATAAATGTCAGCCATAGTCTAGAGAATTTATTCCCAACCGAGGTTCTGTGAGATTATTAATGAAACACCAAAAATTGCCATAAAATTTATTTTGCAAATTACGGAGAAGAATAATGTTAATTAGAAATTCTAGAAGGTTGAGTTGCAAAACGTGGACTGGAGAGGTTATTGACCTTCATGACCCCTCTCAGAAGGTGGTGTGGGGATCCTCGTGTATGAAGATAATCCCAAGTCGCTCTTCACGGCCCTCCTGATGGCCATAGCAGCCATGGATAAGTCGTTGGCGAGGTGATTTATCGATTTGGTCGAGTCTTCCTTGACGGTCTTCACCAAAAAACACTTCCTACTTTCCTGGATAGGTATTATACATCATTGGCCATCATGGCCACATCGAACACCCGGCTCCTGGATCACTTCATAATGTTCATAATCCTATCTACCTAATGATGACAAGATGACAAAGTATTTATTACAGTTTGTTTATGTACAAAGAATGGCTGAACTAGAAAATAATTACTAAACCTTCCTATATTGATGGGAAAATTAACATTAATTCAAAATTAAGGTATTTGGCCCAAATTTTGTCTTTAACATAGTCATATTTGTCATATTTTTACCAAGAATCCTTACTTGCTTTTTTTGTAGGGAACCTCATCTACATATATTTGATTTCATTCCCATAATAGAGTATTTTCATGTGATGTCAGTATTATGTTTATTTCGAGCATTTTGGAGGGTGTAAACAACCTAATTTTATGATTATAAAAACAATTTTTCCATTAAGAATAACTAAAAAATATAACGAAATACGTGCTGCCGTATACTTGGATGTCGAAATGGGACTTAAACTTTTACTAGCTATCAAAAATCTATCAATGAAATATTAGAGGGTTTAAAAGTATAATAATAAATCATCCTTAGGTCTCTAATACGGTGTAGCTTCACATTATAATGTAATCTATGACGTCAGTGATTATTTTTTATATATAATTATTTTTGTTATAAAAAAATGTTAAATATAAAATGATAATTATTTATATTTTAGAGTATGTAGTAAATAAAGGTATGTTTTTAATATAATCCACCTATATTATATATTTGTAAACAAAAGCCTAATTTTTATTGACATATCTAATTTTTTTGAAAACATTTTTTAAACAGGAAACAATCGCCTATTTGTATGTTTATATGTACATAAATATTTTTTTAATGGTAGGAATTCAATTATTTCTAATTTTCATCTCTTCAAAACACCTTCTCCTCCCATGGATCAATTATAAATTCATAATAGTACACTACCTTAAACGAAATCTTTGTTCTGTTCCAAGTACATACTTACATCACTACCAACCTCTAAAATCCCATATGGACTATCCTTTTTCTTTACGAGGGGTGAAAAAATTACAATTTGTTCTTTGTACATTATATGTACAGAAAAAACACACGGAAATATCATGCAAATGTCCATTACATATAAGAAATACGTAAGTAATGTTTATCCACCAAGAAAAGGATATGATTACTTGGTAAAATGGGTTGTTTAAATTGTTAGGGTTGTATCACTCCAAGCCCATTATACAGTCCGCCTAAGTAAATCGTAGCGTGCCAATTAGAGCTACATAAAACCATTATTACTTGGAATCAATGTTGGGTTATGAACTATCCACCTAATATTATACGAATAAAAACCATTTTTCTATTCAAAATAATTTTGAAAAATGGGAATCTACGTGCTCCCGTGTATTTGGATGTCGAAATGGGACAGACATGGAATAATGGGAGTAACGAAAAAGGAATTATACCTCTACTGTCTATCAAAAATCTATCCCTCTAATATTTTACTTTATTATATCTAGTTCGTTAGAGGTTTTAAAAATATGATATCCTAGAATTTTATAATACGGATGTATTGGTCCACATTTTTTTTTTTTTTCATAAAAGGTTTTCCGTTAAAGAAACTTCAATTTTTTATTGTTATGGTCTTTCAAAAAGTAGGCTGGCCAATGACTATTTGGACCCTTTTTTGGGATCCAATCAAACATTCGTAAATTAGGCACATTACTTAGTTAGATCTGTATATTATTATGTGTTCTAGAAGATTCATTGTAATAAAGGTGTATATTTTTTGTACGAAGTTAAATTACCCCTGTCTATCTCCCCCTAAAAAACCATCCCTAATGATTTAATAGAAATTTATCAAAAGTACAATCTGGGCTATAAATAACCCATCAACATAATAGGTGCGACCAAACAGAAAGATTAAGCACGATACAAAAAAAAAGAAGTTTAACTTTCCTAGAAAAAAATCATCTTATCGTATCATTTTTTTCTTGAAGGTTAATTTCATCTTACTTTTTATAATTTATATCAAGATGAGTCCCACGGAGTGAGTAATCTTTTTGATTTTATATATTGAAAAATATAGTCACTCTCAAAGAACTTGGGGGATCGTGAAGGTCATGCATTTCTGTTGCAGTTCTGTTTTTTTATATTAAATCTACTATAAATACTTACATCAATATGAAGAACATGACTAGGGTAGCCCTTTAAAATTAATGTTTAACTTTTATTTGTCTCAAACCTTCCATTTTGTTTCCTACACACTTCGGGACATGTATTGTGTAACCCAGCCTCTCCCCTAAAAAGGAATGGGAAAGAGGTCCAAAATCATCTGCTAATCAGCAAAATCAGTCAATCATACCGATTGCATTCTTTAGTACTCACCAACTATCATTATCATAGTATTTATCAACATTTAAAAAAATGAATTATATATAAGAAGATGGTCTCAAAAGTATCCTACCCATGCTATTGTTATATAACAACTGTACGTTCAAAAAAGCTGAAACTTTGGTGAGTAACTGCCCACATATCCTAGATAGATGTTAATAAAGAATTCTAGGGAAAGAGGGGTTAAGGGAAAAATAAACAATTCAATCTGAAAACAAGGAAGACTATGTTCCTAACACGGACCTATAATATCGTGTTATTGTTGTGACGTAGTCGCCCTTATTCTTCTCTTTTCACCAAGGGGGGAGGGAGACGGCCTGTTCAAACTGGCTGCGTGTCTAGGGAACATGTTGCAGCTTCTAATTTTAAGCCCATCAATATTGCAAACTACTCAATCCTACATTCCATGCCTTGAGTGTCCACTCTTTGCCCAGAGTCCTTTAGATGTCACTAACTTTTATTTACAAGTGCTTCCGTCTTTATGTTGCGGTCAGTAACTTTTCAGACTACCCTCGTATATATTCAATAGTGAGTACACTTTTAGACGAAAACATTTTGCCATAGGAAATTTGCAAAATGACATTTCGTCGATGGGCAATTTGCTGAATGTGCATTTGACCAAAGGACAATTTACAAAGCCCACATTTCGCCGAAGGGCCATTTTGGATATTTGGCCTTTTCAAATGATATTTAATCCATTCATTTATACGATTGTAAATTATAATTCAACTTAAGATAATGTTATGAAAAATAGATTTTGTTTATATACTAAACATGTATGTCCTATAAGTAAATTAATTAGTGTTGTTTTGCATAAAAATATTTTTTTATTAATTTTATTTATTAATGATCATTATATAAACACAACAGAGTAGTTTATGGTTCGAATGTAGTTCGAATTTTTACAGTTGTAGTACTTTAAATAAACGAAAACATACGAGCAATTCTAATGGAAAAAGTTCTTATCATCTTTCTGTTATTAATCAATTACTATTCGACACTATGGATTATTCATATTGGAAAATACTCATAGATTGACGAACTAGCAAATGTCATAAACGGTCCTTCGGTGAAATATCAATCCACAAATTGTCCTTTGGCAAAAATGTTTTCCGCCAATTGCCCTTAAACCTATTTTTTATTAATATTAAGATCCTACATAGTATTTTATTCAAGAACTAAACATTTATATTGGTAAATGATCCCAAAATTTATTTACAAAAAAAAAATGGTCAATATATGACAACTACAAGGGATCAACAATAACTTGTATTCTGGTATTTTTGGAAACAAAGCATAAGTATAGTATAATTTATTACTTCGTTTATTGATCAAAACAATAAATTATGAAATAATAATGACGTATCAAGTGAGACGAGGGAATTTACAGCTGATTCATTGGGTATTTTACTGGTGTAGTTGGTTTTGTTGTTAGATACATTCCTAACTTATTATTTAAACACTTCTAAAATGGCATACTTTTGAACATAACGAACAACGGAAGAGGAGAGGTATGTCGACTCAATCGAATGCAACTGCTCGAATAAATATCCACGTACGATTAGACAATCATTGGAGCTTGTACAGTATATTTCTATTAATGTATGTTAATTTTCTATTCCTTGGAGTTCATGAATTTGATGACATAAAAGTTCCTTTCCCCAAATACCCATTACGCTTATCCTGTAGTTATACTGTAATGGTTCATGGTAGCGACAAGTAAATATTGAAGTGCTTACTTAACGAGATGTGATCTCCTTAAAGCTCATTCCTCGGTACGCAGATGGATTCCAAGTCCCCCCTCCCCATCGTTAATACTTCATAAGAGATAAACTCACAACCTACTCATTGAGTCTATCTGTAAACAAAACATAAAAAAAAAAAGGTTTCTTTTCTCCAAAAATTTTCGAGAGATCTTTTTCCGACCAACTTATTGAAGCCTTTAGAAATACTTGTCTTATTTGAACGGGTGGAATAGAGGATAAGTAGAACTTTTGTAATGATTAGTTCAGTTTTTGTCCAATCAATCTTGGAGATCAATGTTTGAAACAAAGACTCAAGAGCCCCACAGTCATGTATAACAAATGAAAATTTGGCTCCTTCTCCATGCCAACGAAAGAACAACTTTTCATCAGTTATTTGTGAATAATGAAGATGTCGCCATCCTGTAGCGGAATCCTTTTAACTTGTGAAGGGGTTTCCGAAAAGTTTGCTCGAGCCCTCGATAACATTTTCATTAGCGAGGCATTCAAGGCGTTACAATCTCCTCTTGACTAGGTTTTTGTTGTTTCAATATTCAATCCTTTTTAAAATCAATTAGATTATTTTATATTCGTTGTATTACAAAGTACTTAATCAACCAAACGAACCATTATTTAGTGCACTATTAAATTGATTTATTTATGTTTAAAATCAAAACATCAGCATATGTTCAGAGATTTATAATTTCAGCCAAAATTGTATAGCCCAAGGAATATATTTTCCTATTTGAACACATTGAAAGCTTGAAATAATGAAAAAATTAAATATAGACTTTTTAAGTACACAATAAAAACCTCTTTAATAATAACCTTCTAGAAAATGTTTCACTTTTATTGATTGTTCATAAGGATCAAGTTTCCTTTCGGTTAAATGAATTATTTTTTATTCTTGTTACAGATTAATTATTAAGGTTACTTATTGCCCTAAATAAGTCGATAAGGAGGAAAAATTGACAAATTGAGCACGTTTGAATAAATCTCCTTTTAACATAGTTAAGTTATTATGAAAGTATGAACAAATATTGCTATTAATAAAACTAATATGACTTATATATGAAAAATAATATGAAATACTGTAAAATTGTTACTCCATCAATATCTATGAAGTTAGGCCTTAGGGCACTGCAACCAATTAGGTTGAGTTGGTTCCACGCTTACAATAGACCTCACGCTTGATTGAAAACGTTTATGTTTTAATGAGAATTGTTTGTTTTCCAAGAAAAAACTTCTTTAAAATAGAAAAAAATATTATTTTATTTTTATAACAATACGTCATTTATGAACGGACACAGTTTATATAATAAACATACAAAAGAATAATTCTTAATATTTATTTTATAAAGATTTCATTTAAAGTCATATTTTCTGCAACTCTATGAATATAGATTGGAAACTAATATGGTTATAATTTCAAGTTTTATAAGATGAGCAATCTAAAGATTTTCGATATAAAATCTCAGTTGATAAATGAGAAGCTCTCTGACAATTACTGTAATCACATTATGAGATCCTTGATAATATATCATGTCATATTAGATATACCTATATATGAGTATAGCATGTACATACATAAAAGTATATTTAAATACTAGATCTTGTTATGGTCATCCCTTTGCTTTCAAGATACCATTAATTCTTTCTTAATTTAAGTAGTTACTAGAGTTTATCATTTACCGTGAAATTGTCCTTGAGCAGGATTGCAGGAAATACCGAAATCCCATTAGTAAATAATATATTTTATGAAACTTACATTTTTTTTCTATATATTAAGAAGAAAAAATCTATATTAAGTTAGCCTAACCTTATATACATTCTGTCAAAATAGTACCAACAATTGTTAAATAAAACACCAATTTCATATTGAATCATTAAAATTTATTTTATTGCCTTCAAAGTAATCTCCATTGGATGCAATACACGTATGTCAACGTTTTTTCTAGTGCTCAAAACATTAATTTATTGACACTATTTGGCATAACCTTTAGCTCCTTCCACAAATTTTGCTTTATGGATTCCATAGACTCAAAACAGGTTCCACAGATTGGGAATTTAAGATGGGGAACCAAAAAAAAAAAGTCCTATGGAGCTAAATCAGGTGAATATGTTGGTTGATCGCTGGTATTTATTGCGTGTTTGCCTTTGAATTAGCTCACAATTGTGACTCTGTGCGAAGGTTCGTTATCGTCGTGTAAAATCCGTGAGTAGTTCTTTCATAATTCTGGCTATTTTTGACGTGAGAGATGTTTAGATAATGTAAAAACTCCCTTAGGCTGGTATGATAATTTTTCAACACAATTTCCTTCTCTGCAATGAAGTTCGGTTTGGTAGTAGAGGACAAAGGTCGTTCAGAATGCAGCATGTCTTCAAAAATCTCACGGCCCTCCTTGAACGCTTTGTACCATTCATATGCACGGAATTTCTATATAACTGATTCGCCAAAAGCTTTTTTTAACATTTTCAACGCATCAGCACATGAAATTTCGTTTCCAACACAAAATTTAAGGCAAAGTCTTTGTTCAATAATTTTCTTCATTGTAAAAATCGTGGAGCACTAGTGAGGTAGACTGACTTATCCAGCTGTTACAAGAAAACCGGTCTACTGATCGCACTCAAACTTGGTATTATAACAAAAACGGTGCTGCCAACCAATAAAAAAATTAAATCCCTTCAGGGTTGGCAATTTAAATTAACAATTCCTGGTACTTTTTTGACAAAATGTATGTATTATAAATAAAAATGGGATTTTACTAAGAGTGCGATAAAAGGCGGGGGCGGGACATATGGTACTACTGAATTAAAGTCCTTGTTAATATCAACTGCTTGTTATATGTTTTTTTTGAGGGGGGGGGGGATTTATAACAACTCTAAAGAAAAAAAACTTCTGCATTCAAAAAAAGCATAAGTCTTGTAGAAAATATTATAATTATATTTCAATTCATATAGCCATTTATTATGCATTTTTAAAACAATTTAAACCAGAGATGGGCGATAATTCTTCTTTCAGTTGGAAACTTATTACCTATTAAACAATCAACAAAAAAAAAGAAAGAGTGCACGCATTATCCATTTTCTTTTTCTAATTGCTAGAATTAGTTTTGTTTTTTTGCACACCCCTCTTTATTTATAAATAGTGATGCAAATTGTGTGTATTTTGGGCATGTTAAAAAGAATAAAAAAACAACCCGGAAATCAACTTGGTAACCCTGATAATGTGTTAATTAGAGGAAAGTAGCTGAGCGGTCATTACGTTTAATTCAATCAGCTACAATCAACTGTTATATGGGAGGAAAGGGAAAATAAAATAAACATGGGAAATGGAAATAATTACTCCAATGTCGATCCTTAATTCTACTCGGATTCCAACAAGGGATAACAATTATATCTACACAACAAATCATCAAGGTTACTCTCCGTCTTATTTGAGCACATACGATTGTTCAATATTCAATCAGGTTTTGAATATAATTGAATGTAGTAGGAAGAGAAGTTAACTTCTCAGGAGTTAAATAATAATGACAACAGCTGAGTGAAAAAATAATTCTTCAGATTACCCATTCCAAAAAAGCAGGTCAGCTAAATAATACACAATATTAACATCACTAATGATAAAAGTTTAAAAGAAGGACACTCTCCAGTTTGCTACTAAAAAAAAGGAGAATTAAAAATGCTAACGATTGGTATTACTGATTATCAATTATAATTTTTATTTTTCTCCCTATTTTGGGTGGGTGTTGTATTTTGAAAATTCCATAACATGATATAATTCTGAAATTCACCACCGGTCATGTAACATATATTCAACGTTTAATTTATTTAATTATATATTGTGAAATTAAGCATATATTATGAAACAATTAAATGGTGGATTTCTCAGAATTTTTCCATAAGTGTCAACCCCCGGAAAATTCCGGGAAAGCAAGATCTCATGAGGAAAAAACTATTAGTTACTTTATGGTCTATTCATTAATGGTATAACATTACTTTTGTTAATTTATGAGCATCGTCTATTTATTTAAAATACATTTTATATTGTTAATACATTAAACGTTATACTAAAAAATTATTATTCAATTCCAGGTATTGATAGGACTCATTATTCTGCTACAATTGCTACAGATCCAAGCCTCTTTTCGTGGAAATCGTATTTATCAAGGTCCAAAGGTAAGACGGATTTTGCTTTGTTTTATTATATATTTCTAAATAAATTAGGATTGGACCGTTCACACACTTTCTACATATTCGTTGTTTTTCAAACATTTTCATTCAGGTACTCCTCCGCTGTTAACTTCTTTCTGTTTATTTTCAAATCTAAACCACGACAACGTGATTCATTTTTGCACAAATTTAGTTAGCTATGAGAAAACTTTTCCCACGCAAGATATCACTTTTAAATAGGGGTGCCGTAATGTATTTGCACGTACAAGAGGAATAAATTATACAGTTGTGACGTCATTGTTACACAACCTTATTATTTTCTTATAGAAATATTACACTTAGTCTAAAAAAGTGGGACAAATGATCCCTTGTCCTCTATGGGCCTGATACCACTGCTTTTGAGGCTTAATAGATGACACCACTTAATCTTTTTTTTTTTAGTGATGTATACACATTTTTCTTCCGTTGGCGGAATTCACCAAGTGTGAATTTATACGTGAAGTTTGCGGAATTGATTATAAAGTAATTCATTATACTCTCAGCACCCTTATCCGACAAAAAGTATTCTTAATTTGTCAATTAAATTTCGACTAAAATTGATAAGGTAGTAGTCGTTTTGCATCTTGTTTTTACTAAAAGCTACAGATTATCATACCAATTTGCAGAGAATATACACTTTTTTACTTTGCTCACGCCCTATTAATTTGGTTTAATTTAAAATGGGTATTTTTTTTCAGCTTGTAGAAACAGAAAAGAGATATTTTTGATTTTGCATTAATTTTTTTGAATTTCAGATACAATTGTAATAATTCATAATTTTCCCCTATTTAAGATATATTGTACTATATATTGTATTGCAAATGTATAGGCTATGAAGAAATTCAAAAATATATATTATCTGCAAGGTGATGTAACAATCTGTAGTTTGGGGGTGTAAAATATATAAGTTAAAAAGTACTTTTTAATTTTCATAGCGTCCTGTATGGGATTACCATACCCTTATTCATGGAGACAAATTATATTGAGGATTATATACTAATTAAAATTTAAAGACATTTTTTTAAGCCTAGAGTTAATTGGTCAAAACAATTGAAAATATCATGATTTACATGAATCCCTCTAGATCTTTTATGGAATCATCCTATACTTCTATAAAAACCGAAGAGTTCCATATCGAATAATATAATCAAATGTAAAATACAGTGAGGATCGAACATTTGAAGCGCCATCTATATTGTTAGCATTTCTATTTATTATTACTACAATTTGAATATTTTGGTCAACTTATTTTTCACATCATCACTCTATGTTTTTATATATATATATCCCTTTTTTATCATGAATGTTATCATTCAAGAAATTGTATTATTTTTCCGGAAGAGGGTGCCACTGTATACTCATTTGTTGACGAACTATTATAAGTAAAAAACGTTCATACTTCATTGGGCCAGAAAGTGTTATTCTTTGCACTCTAAACATTTTCAACGTTAATCGATCCATTTTGTTCGTTCAGGCGTTCGGACACTCAAAAATGAATTGAAAGACACGACCCTCATCCTTTACTTAATTTACAAGCCTGACATAAATTCCTTTGGCTCAAGCTTAGTTATTTTTAGCATCATTAAATATTTATGTCGAAATTGCAAAGTCATAAATCACATGTCAATTGACGGCTCCTACCAATTATTAAAAAGTTATACAATTAGCAAACGATTCTTATTTATAATCATCGTAGAGTTGGTTCTTTTGGGAAAAATAATTATTATCAACCGTAAATAAATAATTTATGTACCCAAAGCATATAGGTACATTCATCATTATATGCATTAAAATATAGGCTTAAATATATACTTCGTATTTCTAAAGGTGAGGTATCCACATATTATGTATTGATGAATTTTCATTCTACATTTTTCCTTGAAAGATAAGATATAAACATTAAAAAAAATGTTATTGAAAACTTGCTTTTTGGATAATAACAGACAAAATGATATAGAGATTTCATGATGTAATTATATGTTACAAGACATTTTCTATGAGTAGTTGAGGGGGGGGTAGAATTTGATGGATTCACTCATTCGTTTTGTAGCTCATTAACAAAACGCTAGAGCAGAACCATTTTCTTATCATATCATGAAAAAGAAGAAACACGATTTGTGGATCTGCGTTAACGAATGAGCATTTTAAGAAATTGATTCAAACTTGATAAGTTGGTTTTCTTATACACACATTTTTTTAAATATGTGGTCTGTCAACACAAAAACAAGCTGGAATGACTTGTTTCAAAATTTAGTCTGAATTGCATTTTTTTTTGTACAAATGTACAACTTTCTTTTAATTATTTAACTTGAGTAAAAGAATGTCAGCATAAAACAGTGCTAAAATTATGGAATAAAGCCAACAGACTGAATACATTAAAAAGTGGAACGGAGATATAAGCAAACAATGTAAGAAAAAATATATATATATATGTATCAGGGAGTAGTTTATGCAAAAAGCAACTATTTTCAATATTTTTTTGTTAATTGTTGATATGATATTCAGTACTGTTCACATAAAAATTTTAGAGAACTCATTATAGAAAAAAAAAGAAGTTAGATGCCATTATTCATTTAAGAGTATTTAGGGTCCAGGCTGTATAGTGTATATCCTTCATTTGATTAACAATATCCTTTCAAATAGAATAATTTATGTCTCCGTAATTGTGACCAATGACTTTAAAGTACATGTAATTTATTACGCCTCGTAAGGATTAATCAATAGAAATGGATACTCCTAATTAGTTGAATAATGCAAATGTAATCTAGATTCATTTCTCCGTTTCTTGATTCATGTTCAAGATTCATTTAAAAAGGATGTAAATATATAATATTTATGATTTATTGTCAGTTAAGTGGTCAATTATGTATTTTGCACATAGCTTGCATATATTTATGTAAATGCATTAAACAAAATACCTAACTTCTTCCCATCTTTTATTTGTATATTTCTTTCTTATTTGGTTTTATGAAACAAAAATATATTATAAAAGCGTGTTTTTTTTGTTTGATTTTTTATAATTATTTGTTAGTTACAAAAAGTATTTGTCTGTCATTAGTGGCCATTGAATTTTTAATTGAGGAACTTAAATTTTTAACAAGACAATAGAAATTCCGAAATAAAACCTGATTATATATGAGGTTTATATAATATAAAAATAGGGGTTATAGGATATATGACGTCCGTTTAAAAAATGAAACGTCCAAGGGCGTTGCTAGCTTTCATCATTTGAGGGAGGGGAGTTAGACACAAAAATTATCAACGCCATAATATAGTTATTTATATAAATAGATTTAGTTTGTATATATAATTAATAGGCGAAGTAAAAAGTTCTGAGTGTTTTTTGCTTTATTTCGACAATAATCATAGTTAGGATTATCGCATTTTAGATGGTTCCAAACGGTTTTCTGGCTAATCTTCAGTTCCTGGGCTATGGAATAAGTGCTCACTTGCCGGTCCAACTCAGCGATTCCCATTATTTTACTGACATTTTTGACGTCCATATTACCAGAATGGAATCGATTGAACCACCGCTTTGCTGTTGCATTTGATATTGTGTTGGATACATATAAAGTACAATTTTTTTGGCCGCCTACTCCGTCTTTGCACCTTGGTTGTAGTGATACTGAAGAATGTAACGATTTTTCTCTTTTTTTACTTCCATTTTAGAATGCTGTAACACACAACTGACTTCAGCAAACAAAAAACAGTAAATGAAGTTTTTTTAAAAGTGTACACTTAACCCTCAAGCTACTTTAAGCTTTTTTTGATGCAAAGTATTAATCTGGTGATATAGCTCACTATAGACTTCTAGCAAAAAACGCTCAGAACTTTTGACTTAACGTAATATATAGGATGAAAGCTTTTGGGGGCTTCATAAACTCTTTTTTTGTGGGGAGATGCTTGTGTTCCTCTCGAAAAGGGGCCACAGTTGCCATTGATTTCACTCCGTATTTTATGAGCACACACGAATGTTTAATCAGGTTTTGAATATCATTGAATCTATTTAGGAAAGAATGTTCACTACTTAGGAATTATATAATAATGGCTAGTGTGAAGGAATGAAAATTCATTCTTCAGATAATCAGTTTAAAAAACAGAAACAAAACGGGCCAGCTGAAAAAATTCACACAATTGACGTCTCTATTTATTTAATTCCTGAGTAGTGAACTTCCTTTCCTAAACCTTTTTTATTTTTTATTTGTTGGTGAGTTATAATTGTAAATACTTGTTGGACTCAGAGGAGAATTGGGGATCGACATCGACGTAATTCTTGCTAATGTCTTTGTTTATTTCCTTCTCATCCCTTATCACAGGTGATTGCAGCTGATCTCCTCCAAAACATTCAATTGTCAGGGTCCCCATGTTGATTTTCGGTTTTCTTATTTTATCTACATACCCATTATATACACGATTTTTATCACTGTTTATGCATTATATCCCATTTACCATGTATCTACTTTATTAATATTTCAGGAGCACTATATAAAACGCACTCTGTCACTGTTTATCATACGTTTAGACATTAGTACATATACTTTAGACTGTACCGAAATGACAAAAGTTGGAAATTTGGTAGTTCAAGATATCTTTTATTTTGCATTTTATTCCTCAAACAAGGAAATATCCATCAACCGTTCGAAAAAACGGTCACGTTTTGATTTGAAATAATGTAAAAAAAAAAAATGTTGCTTCTTTAAAATGATCAATTTCAATCAAGTTACAGGTTTTTTATTTTTTAAGTATTATAGATAAAACACTTATTTTTCAACAGTATTTTAATAATATTTCTCTAATAAGACTCATAGTATGAGTATTTCAGTTCCAAACAGGATTTAAATAAATAAATATTCGCTTTTGGTACCGGGTGTTACGCATTTTGATGTTTCTTTTCACTTTTATTACTCAAATCTCGATTCATGATACTAATTGTTTAATTTACTACTATCAAATATACTTTCATTGTTTATTTATGCCTAATATATACCCTATAATACCTATCTATATTTTAAAGCGCCTTTGAAGGACGTTTTTTCTCGAAAGGTTCATGATTATTTTCTCGTTTAGATGCATAAAATGCAAATAAAATAAATCTTGCTATACCAAAACTCCCAAAATTTGTCATTACAGTACAGTTTAATATACATATATACAGATAAACATTCCTTACTAATATAGATAAAAAGTGAAACATGCTATGAAATTACCACACTCACTTAGTTATAGTCTAGGAACTGACACCTATGTAGAAGAGAAGGGTAAGAGCTATACGTGTAAGGTGTTTAAATTCAACCTAAAACCACGCATTATGACATCATGTAATAACTCCAAGTACATAATATACGTATTTAAAAAAGACTTAAAATATGTGGTCACAAATAATATATGTATATTATGTACACATTTAATTATATTTTAAGGGCACAATCACTCAATTAATATACCTTTTTTCACGAAAAAGGCCCTCATTAAAAGAACACTAATGATCAACATTTAATATTTATTGTTTTACGGAAGTAAAAGCATATATTAACATTATATAGTTAATATTCAGTATATTTTACAATCTATTGTGAATTTTTTTTATATACATTTTAAATTGGGTCCGACGATAGAAAAATAAATACTTTAATAGAGACGACAAAACAGACAAACCTAAGTAACTCTTATAATCAATGAAGTTTTGTCTTAAAGAAAATTTAATTTTTCGAAAGTGCATTCGCTTTATTTACTTTTTTCATTAAAAGGCTTAATTTACAATATTAAGCTTCTAATTGCATTATTTTTTTGTCCTTTTGAATAGCGTTTGATTGAAAATATAGGAGGATATTAAAGTCTTAACCATTGACCATTATCTTAACCATTGACAAAAATAATATAATCTGTATTTTGATTCACAAGTTCATAAAGGAGATTCTTAAAAAATGCGAAGAATGAAAAAAAAAAAAAAACTAAGCTTCGTTTCAATTGTTATTTTGTTTCAAAGACCTATTTGAATAAAATTACACGTGTTCCCTCCTGGGGGCCATTTTCCTTCGGTCAATTTTCCTAGTATCCATAGAAGTACAAATATACTGTACAATTTTATTTATTATCATGAAGAAGATTATATAACGAGTTAAAATCCCGGTAGATAAACTAACTTGCTTCGATCTATAGGGAAATAAATATATAGAGACGATAAAGGGATTTCCAATGCTAGTTTGACATATTACGACTTTATTACACCGGGCAGTCGTTATTATTTACCCATCTCTATTATACAATTTTTAAGAGGTTAAGAGTAATTTTTTCACAATGTTCCAACAAGCAATGTCGTAAAACACATAATTAGCTGTCGATTTCAAAGAAAAACATTGTTCTAGTCGCCACCATGAGCATACAGTATGTGAAGAAGATTGGGATTCCAGCGTTCCTCCAAGCGAGACTGTCCCAGTAGGCTATCTGGGAGCAAAATGGGACCTGAGCCAGACGATTTACAATGTTTTCATGTGATTGAAGGTCGGGGAGGACCTCAGACACTCCCCAGAAGCAGGAAAGAAACCCACACCCTGAAGACCTACGTCAAAAAGGCCTTGGCCTCCATTTGTACCTAGTACATTCAGAGTGTATGCAGTAGCTTCCGCCACCGCCTGGAACATTCGCCATCTGAGGGGCGTATACATTAACTAAAACATGTTCTTTGGATTTCAATTAATAAACTTTTTCCCTAACTCATCCAGGATCTTGTAATGATGGACTTCAATACTTTGTATGTTAAAATGGGTAAATGTTGGCCCCTATGTATATTAAAAAACTTTCGTCTGCTGCAATAAACAGTAGCTACATATGTCAAAGTGTCTTATAAATTATGATTTGAACGTCAGCTAAATGAAGGAAGTTAATTAGTTAATGGTTATTATACCATTAGTGATCAGAGTCAGTCAGAGTTTAATATCATTTTCTTGGTGGAAATTGCCAATTATTATGAGGGATATAAATATTAGCTAAATTGCGTAAAAACCACGTCCGATTGAATGTCATAAAAAATATGATAATTTTGAGAGACAACATTTCCGATGACAATGATAAGCTATGGTACTCCTTCCTTGCTTGGTGGTACATTATAACCTTCAGAATAAAGGAAGGATAATTGATAAGAACATTTATATTTTTTCTTGCGAAGATATACTTTTTTTTTTTTCAATTTAGCCAATATTCACATTCTTAATTATTATATCTATGAAGTTCCAAATCATGTAAATGAAATAAACAAAACAAAAGTCTTTGCTCAATCATTTTTGCATCTTCTTGTCTCTAAGGATTTCTTTTGCTATGATCAGTCCTCATGTTTTTCGTAGTTTAGTCATGTTATAGTAAATTTTGGGTCTCCACTTTGTACGTCAATTAAAAGCTTATCTCCTTTGATAGGGTATTTAAGTAGCTGCAGTATTTCGACAATAAATTAAATATTTTAAAATAATCTTTTATCATTTTACGATAAGTGCAAAATTTCTCCTTTGTCATAGTATAAAAAAGAAGCTCTTGCAGTTTTTTACTGTTCTTTTTAGTGATGCTACGAATTTGACTATCATTACTCAAGTAATTCAAGTTTTGATTATTCGAGTTCAAGTAGAGTTGAATTTTTCAAAAAAAACAACAACATATTTTGAGGGACTTCGAGTTATTAAAAAAAAAAAATGGACCTAACTAAAGTTCAATTGTTTTATTTTTTAGTAATATTTGAATTCTACAGTAGTTATTACTATAAAAGGATTAATATAAATATTCTTCTTGATTTGCTACATCAGAGTTACTCAAAATTAATAGTAAGAGAGGAGAAACTATGAAATAAATAATGAACTATCAATCAATGAAAAAATATGTAAATATATAATGTATATGTTGTAACGTGAGAAGATTTAAAATTATAGATTATACCTTATAGGCTTTTCAGAACTTCTTTTTTGCCTGAATTTTTATTGATATTTTCTTGCTTATATGTATCTTATACCCTTTAGCCGAATATTTTTACTTGTTATTTTATGTACATATTGAAAATGAAGGAATTGACAAATTTCATCATGGTTTATTATTAATCATAAAAAACATATGCGTGAGCTTTATCAATTCCTTCGTTATCTATTACAGAAATATACAGTCAAACCTGTATTAAGTGGTTAGGCAAGGGTAACTGAAAAAAGTGACGTGTTAAACCAGGTTTCCTTTCGAAACCATTCTAAATTTGGCTACTTATTACGGTAACATGCTTCAAACAGGGGGGCGTTAGGCAAAGTTTGACTGTATATTTATTATCCATAATAATAGAGTAAATTTTGTCTGTTTTTTTTTGTCTGAGGAGGACTAATTTTAATAATGAGCGTGTGTAGCTTAAATTCAGCGCGACATATTAACCCTCCGTTAGTGAACATTTTTTTTTGAGGATATTTATGAACTTGGGTTCAACTAAAATATTAAGGGAATTATATTTATCTGTGTATAGTTGACATAGACACAAAATGACGCTCATAACAACATCAAATATATGATTATTATAGTTGAAATATTATAATTTCATTTTTGTTAAAAACTTCTATGAAATATTTTAGAAACTTTTGGTACTAAAAATATACTCACTAATAATAATGAAATTGAGCGTAGTATATTGGCTAACATATGATATTACATATGTAGGACCTTTGTATACCTAAATTAGAAAAAAGGAAATAAACAAAGGAAAATAACCAATTCATCAAACCTATATTAAAAATTACAAAATTTGCAAATGAATCCAAAAAATACATTTTGAAAAAACAAAAAAGTGACATCTTATTCCAAAAGATGTTTCAAGAGCATATTAATGATGTTTTTAGCATTGCATTTTTTCGTAAACAGATTTAAAGCAATTTTATCAACATTGGGGTGCAGAAAATCCCACTTTATTAACGGAAGGTTAAAAATGAAAAGAGGAGTACATTTATGAAGTAAAAAATAATTAATGGGATTTTAAATTAGGTTTAGCAATGAACTTATGTATAACTAACTCAGTAGCATCCATGAATTCATCCTATTTAATTGAATTAACCAGGTGAATTCTGCGAAGGAAGAATAAATTTTATTCTGAATAACAGAAAATGACAGAAAATTATATTGTGATATATGATATCTTGATACTATAAAAAGTGAGAGAAAAAAAAAATATCAGTACGACTAGTAATCTACTCAAGCGAATGACCGCTTTTTTGCAACCTTGTTTTAAAGCATCACATATTATGAATAGGCCAATAAAGTAAATAAAATCTTTTTCTTTTATTCATTTTACATAATCAAATTTACTAATGATTCTGCAATCGATTAGATAGAGGTAAATAGTTTCATTCCAACACTCAATCAATGTCAACTCTTTGTGCAAAATATTCTTAATCCTTATTGCATTTTTGCACTTTATGATCATCACATTGAAGCATTTGTAAACATATTTTGTATTGTAGGTATTGGAAAAGTTGGCTTGGATTGCTACTTAAATAATGATTATTATTCCTATTTTACAATATCTTTGATACTATTGATACAAAGGTTGTCATTCATACAAAGATCCTTGTAAAATATGAGCTGCTCGATATGCTAAACAGAAAGAAACAGAAAAATAAGATGGTAACTCTGACAGTTTGAGCAGCTTAGCTGTCATGACGTTTTATAAAATCAGCTGGAGGCAACCATGAGAGCAAATAAATATACCTATATCCCAATCTGTATATAGGTATCGATAAGATTACTCTGATATCGATCCTCAATTCTAATTAGGACTTATAGTTATAACTCCACAGAATTGCTCAGTGTTACTCTCTGTCATTAATAATAACACGGACTAGGGGTGATTACTTTCTACTTATATCAAATATATAACAAAAAAGTAATCACCATGTGTGTTTGGACAACATTTCGTCAATTAAAAGGCTTTGTATTCAAATTTGCTGGATGAGTTGTGATACCTAAGAATTTTAGATATAGCTTAGAACATTTAATTGATTTAAAGGACTTATATTGGTTCAGATATGGTACTTTAAGTAAAAACTTTTTCGCTTATTTTAACTGCAATTTAAGGCGCCTCCAAAGGCTAAATAATAATAATAATTTGTTACAAGACATTAACAATAGTTTGTAAAATTATACATATGTAAACCGCACTTCTTCTAACTTGCTTTTTGTTGACATTTGTATCGATTAGAACCTTTACTTGATTTAAGAGACTAAATTTGGCCCCAAAATTATGACGTTTAATATTAAATAACTCAGGAATGATAGATTTGATATTAAATGTCATAATTTGGGGCCATATTTAAGAGACTAAATTTGACCCCAAAATTATGACATTTCATATAAAATCTATCATTCCCGAGTTATTTAATTCTGCAATTTTACTACTTTAAATGCAATTTGCAACGTCTCCCAAGGATTAATTAAAATAATTTGTAGATAGGAATTGACTATTATTCGTCGAAGAATACAAATGTAATCCAGATTTAATTTTTGAGAAAAATCGTTTGAGCTGGCTTTTGCATGTATTGAGAGACCGCAAAAAGGTTGGGGAAAATGTGATTTCGTATATTTGCTCTATTTCAATGCTTTATAACAAGTTTTATAATCATCCGATTTAAGCCAAGTAGGCCCCATTCTGTTTCATAACTTGTGGCCAACGAGAATCCATATTCATAACACCCTTTTCGTAGAAGCCCTTTTCCCTATAGGCAAAAACTCGGATAGCAATTTTTACAGACTTATATTGATGCCAAATTTGTAGCTGCTCACGAGGGGCGATAGACAAGAACATGTGATCGTCACTTGGTGCTAAGTTCGGACTCTAGAATGGATGCATAATAATAATCGAGATACTAGAGCTTCTGTCGCGTCAGCAATTATGTGTAAGGCCTGACGTTGTCTGGATGATTTTTGTTATCCCCTATTCTTCAATGCTGGCCACTTTTGTTCGACCGATAGCTTCAAACGGCTGAGTTGTTCAAGGTAGAGGGCAGAATTGAGCGGAAAAATTCGCTTGAACCACTGTTGTACAAAACGACTTGAAAAAGTATTGACCTCGTATACATTGCAAATTTTCTTGGTCGCTTAATATTGCGAATGTTTTCCTTTGAGACCTTCATACTTTACGCACGATAATTCACGACTGGACTGACCAAGCGCAATACTGTCGAAAAAGCGTTTGTCTATAGGGTCACACTTTCGCAAAGGTTTTATCGTATGATCTGATGTGACCAATAATGAACAAGATACACTTAATCAAAAAAAGGGCCGGGAAAGACGAAATTAATCTTTCCCCAGCCTAATGTTATCTACCTTTTCCTTCTTCATAATAGTTACAAAAGTAATCTCTTTGTTGCACTAAATAGTTCATATATATAAAAACGCATTAATTAATTAAATCTTTTTGGCTCCTTCTTTAAGTTAGTCGGAAATAAATTATTCGAATAGGTTCTTTTGCTTCTAAAAAATTTCATAAATATTGCAAGAAAGAGTTGAACATCCATGATACTTGAAGAAGAAAAAAAAAAGGCCAAATATTGCTGAAGAAATAATAGAAGAATAGAACTTTTTGACACGAGTATTTTACGTATAATACTCTAATATTATTAACACATATGTATTTTATTATAAAAATGAATTGTTTCAGTTATTTCCCTCAATAACAGTAATTACTAAATCTATTATGAGAATCACATGATCAATATTTGTACAAATATAGTTATTGGATACCCATTAACTTTTCTTCCTGCTGGAAGGGTCAAGTATATTGAGTATTACTCTAGAATATATTCGAAAGGAGCTCGTAAAAATAAAAGCATCAGATCCCCAATTGTTTAAGTTTCCAAATGACTCCGAGAGATGAATAGAACGGAGACGGGTATAAATAAAGGGGATGGAGCTCAGCCATGATAAATCAATTTACTGATTTAAAAGAGAGAGAGAGAGATGTCTACGATATCGTCTCGCTATATCAATTTAGAGTGTATACTAATGTGATTTGAAAAAAACTTTAACCAAACCAAATTTCGAACTGATCACAACATGAAAGTAGGTAGTAATAAGAATATTCATCAATATTTGTTTTTTTGGGCGGCGAAATTTGAAGGGATTTATCTGGTCAAAGCTTTAATAACCACTAATTAAACTCCTCCAAAAATTATCGAAATTGAATAAAAAACAAATATTCATACGTACGTTTACAAAAGAAAAACTTATTTAATTAACCATTTTGATTATTTTATTAAAAACACTTTAATTTAGTTCATTCTTCCATGGAGTCCATCTACCGAAGCAAATGTAGTAATACAATGCACGTTGTGTGGGAATCCCTTTTTTTTTGAGAAAAATAAAAAGCAAGAGAAATAAAATGGATATATTTTTCATGTTCAAAATACATAGCATAACTTGTAAGGCAGTATGAGGAAAAATATCATTTTTATTTGTAAAATATTTAAGAGCGAATAGGAACTTAAAAGATTTGATTACTTGTCCCTTCCAAATAAAAAATGATGGATGTATTTTCGATTTAGAATAATATAACCAAATATACACTTTAATCCCTGCATATCAAGCTTTATGCGGATCTTAACTTTACTCCCTAAATTAAAAATATGTCCTTTGTTTCAAGATACTTGTAGATTATTTCTAAAAAAATATTGACACATCATTGAACGCAAATTAGTTACTCTTATCATGGGTTCAGAACAAGGACTACCCGTGAGTATTTATTGCTTGGAAGTACCTGGGAATAATTTACCAAGTAAGTTAGATTTAGTAAGAAACAAATTGTATCTTAAAAATCAACGTCCGAAGAAAGCAAGAATATCTAGAAAAAAACATCTTCAAATCATTGAAATAATTGCCTCTAATGTCAAGAGTATTTGAGAGATGACACGCATTAATTCTAAAGACACCAAAAAGTTAATAAATTTAAAGAAAAATTAATTGTACAATTGCCAACAACAGATGCTGAACAGACTCAAATAATAACACCAACTGGTTGTAGTTTCGACACGCTGTTGCTTTTATGCTGTCTACGAGTACTAAAGCACTTTGCCTCTAGCCAACAATATAGGAATTACAGTTTTAAAGAAAATTACAGCGAATTCATTCATTCATAGTGTAGATTTATCTCCGGGCTGTACCAAACCATTAATCTAACCGAACATGGAGGTCGGAAAGTATCTTTGACACCCCTGATGTATATTATCAAAACAAAATTACCGAGTTTTTTTGTCAACCTCCAATAACTTCAATCAATGGCGAGCATGCCCGATGGTACATTAATAGGTCAAAAAATTACTCAAGATAACATTTGTGTTTCGCCGTATGGTTTTTAGAATATAATAATTATTGATGATTTTTCACAATGGGATCTAAATTGTAACTCTCAAACTTTTATAAGCCAAAAAAATAAAGAAAATAAGAGCAAAACTTAGTTAATTGGAGTTATCCAATTATGTGACAATGTGACTTCATTTAGCACAGTTTTACGTTACAAACAAAGAAAATAGACTGTATTTGGTCAGCTGTCAATGTTTTCTGCCCCCCCCCCCCCCTACTATTTCTGTTCTGAATGTCGTCTACAATTATTCAATAATAATTCAATTGCTACAATAGGAAATTACTACAAACCGAATTTGGTCCTTCTTTCTGTTTCTTTGCGGAAGGAAGGTTTGCAACATACAATGGAGTCCACGACTTGATGATCAAAGTTTGACTAATATTTCGCAAATCCTATAATACAAATTTAATTTGGCAATAGGTTTTATTTGTCATATAAATCGCAATTATCTTATATTTTACCTCTAAAAACGAATAAGAAATAAAGGAAATGACCTAGTCGTGATGTTCTTATTATGAAACTCTTCTTGAGTTACATAGGTGATTATATAGGTATAATATGTAAGAAACCCTTTTCTTTTCATATGTTAAAATAGACAAACAACATATGTATATTAGGGTGGGCAGTTTTGAGAAGTATGATCAACTTTTTTAAATTTTGCAAACAGAGCTGTGTTGGTCCTTATTTATTCGGTCCAGTACAGTCGGAGGACTTGCCCTATCGGTCTTTAGGGGGTCAATATTTGAGACTGGTCCTTATCTGTTGTTACTTGGAATGTTTCCTAAAAGTTAATCATGGTTTATTAAGCCAATAAAGATATATCAGATATGCATTAAAAGCATTGTACATTAGAATGGTATGATTTTCATTTTTTTTCGAATTTCGATTACGGCTAGTGTGGATATTTGACATATGGTATAAAAATGATCAATGCAAATTTGCATTGCCCTATGTGGTCAACTTTAATTCAAATTCTTTACTTAGTGAATATAGATACAAAATAGACGTTTTAGTTATTTTCTATGAAGTAATTTTACTAGACATTGTTTTCCTCTTTAAAAAGTGTTTGCAAACTTTTTTCCTAGAATTGTCCCATGGAACTAAAAAAAAGGAAAAAAAGTTTTGATGATTCGTTTATAGTGCGTATCATTTTTTTTTAATATTACATTTTCAAAAAGGAAAGGTGACAATTCATTTATAATATTCTCACTTTTTGCTTCATAAAGGGAGCTTTATAAAAAAACTTCATTAATATTTTTTATAAGTTAAAATAATGCTTATAATTGCTTTATTTGTAACTGTATTGGCAAAATAAATAAGTTTTGTTTCCTTTCAAATTTTGAACTAGATAACTTCTAAAGAAAATGAAACAGCACTAACAACGAAAAAAGTTGTGTGCAAAAATAACTTTGTGTAATATATGAGGTCGAGCGATTGGGTTTTAGGGGTTGTTTCTCAACTCCTTATATATATTATATAGCTGCTTTTTTTTTTTTTTTTTGGCAGGATGATTAACACTATTCCCTCTATCGCAAAGACAATATTGCCTTACTGATTTGTATGACGAGTTACTAAAGCTATTGATGTTGATTAAAAATAATTATAAAAAATTGAAATATTATCGTTTCGCTCTTGATAATTAAAGATGAAAATTTCACAGTATATGAAACAGAAAAAGCAAAATTTGATTATTGAGACCAATCACTTTTGTTCAATAAGAACAACATTTGAGCTATTTGAACATTATGAGTTGAAAATACCAGTCAAGTCAGGAATCAAATTACCTACCAATATAGTTATATATTCTTATAAGGGATTTTTTCTATAAAACCTACCAAATTTTATTAATAAAGCATGGTTTATATTTATGAATGTATAAAAAACAGTCACCGGGTGACTATATGTAGTGATCTGTGGTCAATACAAGATGTAATAGATCACTGTTATTCAGGTTATACATAATCTCCATTATTCTTAATAGATTTATAAACAGCTTTCCACAATTTATCTCATTTGTACATTCTCCAACAGTTGTAAATTAATGGATTTCCAAATAAGTTTGCAGATATGATCTCGGGGATTCTAAGATGCGCATCCTCGATGTCTACAATGATGATGTTCGACCCACTCTAATATATACGTATATCTCTATATGGTAGGGACTAAGTACATAGTATTTGGGAAACAAATACTTTAAATAACCTTATGGCTAAGTGCGAAGGATATATAATAATTATTATTTAGGAACAATGAGGATTATTATAGCTTGATTCATTGTCTATTTTACTGTTTGTTCCTTGTGTAGTACCCTCCCCCCCCCCTTCTTTTTCTTTATATTTAAAAGAATGGTAATTATTATAGCCTAGTTGAATATTGTATAATCACATTGTTGCTTAAAAATGGATAGATGAGAGTCAGAAAAACGTAGACATATATCTTTTCACTAAGTTACAAGATGCTTTGGAATATTTTACTATCTACAACCCCTCATTTTGTATAATTTTACCTTAAACTACATACATTGAATAATATTATTTCACTATTATTTACAAAATATAAAGCATTTTTACGGACGGAACAGGCTAGTGCTCTGTCCATCCTTATTTAGGACTCAAAACTAATATCCCATCCAGTTCAATTTCGGTCCTACATATAATTTCTAAAAACTTATAATATTTGGTCTTTGATGACGTCGCTCAACAGTATTTTTTCTTTGTTTAATACGTTCTAGTACTGACAGTCCTACATATCGAGAATCAAAAGGACCAGACCTCAGACTGTACTGTACTGGAACGAATAGATAAGGACCGACCCAACACTATTAGAGACTGTATCATACATCAGAAGTGATAGATTAATAGTTATTGATGTATGTGACATGCTAACATAAAAACATTATTCTCTCTATTGCTCCATAGAGTACCTTTAGAAAAAAACTTTATAAATACTTTTTATAGACTAGAATGATTACTATCATAATTAATAAATGTAACATATTGATTGACGCTGTATTTTAATCGTTTTTGGGAAAATTTAAAACTTTTATTTACGTTTAAATGTTGAACTAGATTTGCTACGTAAAGATCATGAGAAAATTTTCATTGCATCTGAAACAAGATACTTAGCTTTTTACATAAGGATTCTCCGTTACGATGATAGAAAATGGAACTACGCAGGAGACATTGTTAGATTTTTCCCGCATTGGTCATATAAGTTCTACTCAACCCTTAAATGTTTAATTAGTACATACCGGATGATGAGGACAAGAACATCGAAGATATGGTTATTTTTTGTTGGTCTGTTTTAATTTTAACCTTTTGATATTCTATGTAGCCATATTTTGTAGTAATAGACATTAGTACATTTTTATATAGTATTTAAAATAACATGTGCTGTTAATATTAAAGGTTTGGGATTTCATCTAGGGAATTAATTTTAAACTCTAACGTTTATTTATGATTAATTTTCTCTCAATCCCTAATGATGTATTTCATAATTATTTTAATCTTTATATTATTGTATTAAATTTGAAAAAAAAAAAAAAAAAAAAACCAATTAATAAATTTAAAGAAAAAGAAAAAAGATGACATCGTCTGAAAATGAAATTTTTGTCTGGTAATTTTTTTTTTAATATGCCACATCTTTTCCAAACTATGTTATCCTAATTGAAATTCGAAAAAAGTTGAAAAACAAACAGCCCTATTGTACATATTATTTATCTTGACTAAAAAAACATTGGTCACGAACTAATAAAAATATGTCATATGAGGAGTATTCTCTTATAATATACAAATATGTGGCATGTACAATATATAATATTTATTTTGCCAAAAGGGACTCTCATATATTATGAAATCTTTACTTGGTTCTAAAAATATATATAAAATTATAAATATATAATTTATGTTTTTATGGTTAACGAACAGTATTTGTATCTACAAATGTAGTTCTATTCACTTACCCTCTTATGTAATAATAAACATCCATTTAGACTTAAATAAACTCCTTTTGGCAATCTCCTTGGAAGCATTTTAATTTCCTGGTGTATTTGGATAGATGGAATATATCTATTTTGTGCGTTAACATTAAAAAAATCTCAAATAAAAAATTAAGAAAATACCAATATTTATTTACTAAATATATAATGGCGGTAGTATCCGGCATTGCCTGGGGGGATTAGGCGTCGGCTGAAATAAAAAAGTTACTTTAATATTATATAAGATAACTCCCAAAAAATCTTCAGCGTTACTCATCGTTTTTCATGAGCACACTCACACGAAACTACTCAATACTTATATCTACTGATGTAAATCGTGTGAATTTTTTAGCTGGTCCTTTATTTTTTTGGAATTGATAGTCTGGAGAATACATTTTCTTTTCCTTAGCTGTTGTCATTAATATTTTACTCTTGGATAGTGAACTTACCTTTCTACTACATTCAATGATATTCAAAACC
Source organism: Lepeophtheirus salmonis (assembly GCF_016086655.4). NCBI lineage: Eukaryota > Metazoa > Arthropoda > Copepoda > Siphonostomatoida > Caligidae > Lepeophtheirus > Lepeophtheirus salmonis. The sequence goes on along the minus strand of NC_052135.2, from coordinate 73,100,625 downwards.
TGATTGAACATAAGTGTGAGCTCATAAATGATGGAGAGTAATCTAGATGATTTGTCGTGGAGTTATAATTATGAGTCCTTTCTTGTTCAAAATGTCAGGGTTACCATGTTGGTTTTTGGATGGACATTTTTTTAATTAATTATTTTTCATGATAATAATAAGAGTTTTAGATTTTTTTTTAAATATATTATATTGGGATGATTGATGAGTACTTTAGCCCATAGGGGGCTTACTAATTCAAATCCTAACATATACTGATAATTTTTTTATTATTACGATATACATAAGAGGCATATAATAACATAAACAAATAGAAAACGTGCTTTTGTTATACGTGCACTATGTACAGGTCACCCAGTGACTCGTTTTCATATATACATACATTCAGGCAGACAGAAAGACAATCATTGCTTTATTTATATAGATGTTGTGTACAAGTTTCAACCATCAAATGTGATGAATAATTTTATATGGAAAATTTACAGTACTTGGAATAAGGATGTTGCAAGTATTGAATATTCCATGTAGGATCTATGTATTTATGGTGCAATTTTTGGTGACGTCCTCTATTGGGCTAATAGTTGATATTATATCAATTAAAAAAATGAACAAATTGATATCAATTTATCATGAAGAAATTTCATTAAATTGCTTTAAAAATAAAAAGAATCGTCTGAATATCGAATACAACTTAAACCATAAGAAAACAATTAATATTTGAATTAAATTAAATATGATCTAGTTAGGCAAAATTGCTTTGAAATAGCCTAACTTTTACAATTAATATTGTTTTAGATATCATAGGGGCTAGAAAAATACGACAAATTGTGAAAAAATTTATGATTAATGTTATTATAATAGTTAATTTTTATATAAATATTGTAAATAATAGAATTTAATAATAAAATTGCATATTAGGGTGATGATATTTTGATTTCTAAAAAAAGACATGTTTGAAGTGGTTTATGGAGAAATAGTTAACATTTGGACATTAATACAATTCAAGTATCATTTAAATATTAACACATTTTCATATTTTTTTAAAAACTTGGTCTCTTTAATTTTTTTTTTAAACTTGGTTTCTTTAATTTTTTTTAGAACTTGGTTTCTTTAATTATTTCTTAAAATTTGGTTTCTTTAATTTTTTTTTTAAACTTGGTTTCTTTAATTTTTTTTAGAACTTGGTTTTTTTTTTTTTAAATTTGGTTTCTTTAATTTAAAAAAAAAATTAAAATCAAAATAGCCTATAAAAACTAAACAAATCCTAAACTTATAAGAAAAGTACCCAGAAGCTACGGATAGGATGAAAAAAAGAGGACATGTACGGAAAAAACCCCAGAATTTTTGGTGATTCTATTATATACAGTTAGAGGCTTATAACGACCGCTTAGACATATAAAATTTTAACAACCCCTTCCCTTGACTTTTTTGTTCAGAAACAGAGGAAAAAGGGTAATTAAATGAAAATAAATGCCATTATAATAAGACCTTTTTTTACATACTTTAAAAAATTAAATATATACCCATTAGGAGAGGTGTCCTCAAGGGGTGGACATAAAGGTCTTGACCTCCCCAAAACCAAAATGTTGTTATAACCCAAAAAATTATTTCGTCGGTTAAATTTAAAATGAAAAAACTAATAAAACAACCTTCATTTTCAAAAAAAAAAAAAAAAAATATTTATATATTATGTTCGTTGACATTATATTTCAATACATATACATTTCAAACCCTTCTCTCCTGGTAATCCCGTTGGGGATCACAAAATATTTTAAAATGAAGTGATGCTTAGAATCATAATCTTTTGTAATATATACAGGATCATTAATTCATTAAATACCTAGATTAATATAGGACCATACTGTATCAGCTGAATTATAGATGTTAAATTATTTAAAATTTTAGAAAGATCCTAATTTTATTAATTCATATAATTTTTTAAATTTTGAATAGAAAAATATTTTGGAGAGAAAAAATTTAGGCTAATTTTTTAACATTCTATAATTAATTAGATAAGATACATACAAGATTGAATAGTTTATAAATATGGCAAGAATTAATTGTGTTAAAATTAATTAATTAAAATTCAGGACCAGTGGAAAAAGAAAATACTACGGACATCCCCGATTAGGGACCAAATAACTCCCTCAGATTATATCAATTTGGTAAAACCCCCCCCCTCTGGACCCTGGGACGTATTTATATATGATATTTTGATTTTTTGATAGGTTTAAGTCCTTTTATTTGTAAATCCAATTTGAGCATGCAAATACCCTGGCTCAATATTTTCCTTCATCTTAATACTAAAAAGGGTTGTATTATTACAAAATTTCCTTTTTTAGTTAGGCAATATGGCCGACCTCAATAAGTCTGACATACATTGAAAATTATCAAAATCAAATTATTTTTTGTCAAATTAATTAAAAGAAAACAAGAATTATTTAATATATTATGTATGACCTACTAACAAAAGGACCCTTTTATTCACATTTTAGAACAAAAAAAAAAAAAAAAATGAATAATACCCCTGCCTTTGTATTGAATATATCCAATAAAATAAAAGTCTTGTTCAAATATTTATATAACTGATTATTTCTTTTAAAATGTTAATATTTACATGATCCACATTCATCTTTCTAAATGTTTATACAAGACGTAATTGAATTTATATCTCCTTATTTTTTTATATATAAACCTTCCATTATACCCTTGAAAAACATCTACAAAAAACATGGTAAATATCTTATGTACCTTGAACTTACAAAAAAAAATTAAATTCTATTTTTAAATACGTCGTTCATTTGAATACTTATTATTTAGCATAACAGTAGATCTACTTGACCCCATTTTGACTATATTTTCACTTTCATATGATATTTCACACACACACATAGTCAATTTCCTTACGTGGAAATGTATTAAATAGGTCGCAATGTTTTATTATATATAAATAATTAATTCCTTATAAAATTTATCAGTCCGAGGACCAGTCCTTATAGGTCGCTTATGGTAACTACAACTAAAATGGCAAAGTTACCAACTATGTCCTTTCATCTGTTCAATATAACCTCTTTCAAGAGACGAAATTGCTTAAGTTTAAAGTAGAAGGTTAGTGGCTAAAACTTATTGTTACAGGTCCTGGCTATCATTTGTTATTTTCCTCGTTCTATGTTATATTATTCAATCCTAGCTATGTGTGAATAATATATATAAAGATTGCTAGAACTGTAGCACCGAGGTATCGGTCCTTAGGATCGTGGAATTGTAAAAAAGATTTGACCAATAAAAAAAAGACTGAAAGACAGGGAAAAAATACTACTAATGCGCCATTGGCTTGTTTATTTATACAGGGTGTCCACGATAAATTGGAACTACTTTAAACTTCATCCAGATCCATAATGTGGATATTCGGGGTTAAATCATACTAATATCAAAGGTTGCATGAACAATACACTATAACTTCCACCACAATTGTTTTGACAACAAACAATAGTCATCATGGAACAAGCAAGGAGAGACGCCATCCTCGAATTGGCTCGAGTGGGACCCAAGCCCTCTGCTATCTACAAGCTTCTTAACTACCCCAAGACCACGGTGTACCGCGTCTTCAATGCCTCGGAGGTTGAGGGGAAGGCCGACAACATGAGAAGTGACCAAATCCGCACTCCCCGCTTCCTTGAAGGCCTCTTGAAGTCCATCAAGGCTTCGCTGGGGACTTCCTTGTCCAGGTTGGCCAATAACCGTGGAGTGAGCAAGCAGCTGGTCTTCAAGGCTGTGAATGAGGACCTCGGGTACAGGTCATACCGAATGACCAAACAACACATCCTCACGGCATCCATGAAGGCCACCAGGCTCACCAACGGTAAGTGTCTCCTCAATGACCTGAAGAGCCATGGAGGAAGAATCATCTTCTTCTCCGACGAGAAGAACTGGACTGTCGACAGAAGCTACAACTTCCAGAATGACAGGTGGCTTGCCAAGGAGAGAGAAGAGGTCACTGCGGTCTTCACCACTAAGTTCCCGGGTTCCATTACGAGGAAGTGGAATGCTGTCGATTCTGCGGAAGTCATAGGGCATGCAAATCCTTTAGGGGCAGGATGGAGAAGATGGTGGCTGCTGAGGGAGGACATGTTGAATAAATTTATTGTTTAATATCATGTCTAACTTTTTCATATTAACAAATACACTCCAAATTCCATTTTTATCAAGCAGGTTGAATTTTAGGATAGTTCTAATTTATCGTGGACACCCTGTATATCATAAAAGCTTCTGAGATTGGCACCGATTTCTTTACTTGGTTGTAGCTTGACAAACACCTCTTGAGCATTCATATATCAAACATACCCCTCCCCCGCCTCCCCTTATGTCATTATAGTAATAAATTAAAAAGAGAAACCTCCCTCATTAGCTGGAAACACAAAATCTGGAGATTCTTATCTGTTATCCGTACTTCCAACTTGGCCTTGCGAAGGAATGGATTTGCTTCCGGTGTTATGATAGTATACCAATTCCTAGGATTCCTTCAATATCTCATCCACAGTTTTATGTATATCGTCTGCACACCAAAGTATTTCCTTGGATCTGCAGTATTTGAAAGACCGAATTGGCAACAAGACGGAGCACCCTGTCACACCAGCAAAAGTACACTCGATTTGCTTATTATGAGAATGTGATGTACGTCTCATCAAGCTTTTGGCCTTTTAAATCGGAGTAATTTAACCCTTTAGACAATTGTCTTTGGGGTAATGTTGAATGTGTTTCCAATAAAGGTCCTCAAAGCCCCAAAGGATCCCTGAGAGCTGGGATAAGGAGGGCATTCCGGAACGTTCAAAACGTGGGGTGTATCTAGGGATGTAATGAACTTCTGGTGCAAGCTAACGGCGCTTTTATTGATTGAATGTAAAATATATGTTATAATGTTGACTTGTGTGAAAATTTTAATAAAATTGGTTAAGCAATAAAGTTTTAGTTTTTTATAGGCTTTTGAGCGTTTAGATGAACCACCTTTTACAATAAGTTAAAAAGATCTATATTTGCATTTCGCAGCTCTTAAATCATATTTAATTAAGACCAAAAATACAATAAAGTGTAATATTTTAGTCTGTTCTAATGATGTCTGCAAGCAATTTAAATATAATATAGTATCATAGTAGTGCCTTAAGTAGACCATTTCTACTTGTATTACGCAGTATCATATTGTAATAGTAGTTGGATATGGGTAGGACCTACCTATTTATACGGAAAGACATCGTTAGCTTTTTTAATATATTAACATACGCTTATTGGAGATTATAAAATGGTAGTTATGGAGTATACAGGGTTAGAATTTAAAATCCGGAACAAGTTTAGACCTCATTATCTTGGCAGCCATGTGATTTATGTTTATAAAAGTATGCTCATCAGATTTAGCTGATTAAATTGTTTTAGTTAAAAATACAAAATCCTTAAGATGTCTTCCGAATATAAACAACAAAAGGTGAATATTGTCTGTTTCCGTGCCTGGCGTACGCCTGAGAAGATTATTGAGTTTACGAAACTGCCCAAATAAACTGTTTACGATTTTACCAAGGATTTTAAGGAGTTTGATGGGTCGGGAACGCTTACAAAGAAGACTCATGATCGTTTTGAGTGCACAAAAAGCACTCTAGACTTTTTGAAGGCGTTGCAGGACATGATCGACGACAACCCCATCATCCTCATGAGGAACCTTACTGGCAGGATGAAAGTAGACACATACACCATCAGGCCCGCCGTTCACTGTGACCTGGTGTTTAAGAGTTACGCCTTATAGGTCATGCAGATGCTGTCGGAGGCTATGAAGGTCAAGAGAGTTGGGTGAAGTTCGAAGCTCTATGTATATTCTATTCAAAATTTAATGCAAAGTTTAACTATCGAATCATGTTAAAGTGCCATTGATTAATTGTATATAAATTCGCAAGAATAATTGCAGTTCCTTAGTTTAAAAACTGGACCTTCCTCCTTAGAGGAATGACAAAGGCTCGAAGCATGTTATGTATATAGATATAAAATACGCAATGGATGATATTGTTCAGGTATGTTGCATACATAAAATTTAATTATGCAACTTTATTTTATCTGATAACTATGTAGATATATATTAGTGTTGGGCTTTGGCCTGAAAATCCTAGAATGGTATGGGACTGTTATTACTGTACTTTAAATAAGTTTAGGTTGTACCGGTCTCAAAGAAAAAAATCAGTCTGTATCGGTCCCACAGAAAAAAATCAGTTTGGATCGCTCTTACAAAGAAAAGTCGGTCTAGATCGATTCTATAGATGAATTTTTAATTAAATCAATTGTGTTACAGAATAGTGAGTATCGATCTTCAATGACATCACATGAAGTTAAATATGTGTTGCAAAAAAAAATCATATTTATACAACACATAAATCAGAATTAGTAGAAAATTGTTCCATATACTAATACCAAAAAACATCGGTCCACAATGTATTTAAATTTTTAATTTTCAAATTCTTCTAGAAACTATCACTTCCCATAACCCAAAAAAACTATTCGGTGTTGAACCGCGGGATGGGGGGGGTTGATCAACATTTTTGAATTTTGAGAGAGGGGCGTGGAGAAAAGTTGTGAATTGTTAAAATATGAACTCCATGAAGTGGGTTTCTTAAATTCCCCATATATAATCATTTTTAAAATGTTTATTTTTTCATATAACTGGTTTATTTTGTAAGGATAATTGACCCCACTCACTCTACCTTAAAGGCAAGATTACCTTACTTATTTTTATGTGGACTAACTTTTTATTAGGTAGGTGCTGTAGATCATTAAAAGTTATTATTTTAGGAAAAATTATAGAGTACTGTTTTGCTATTGATATATAGAGATTAAAATAATAATATATGTGTTTTGGATAACAGAAAATACAAAATTTCATTAGTGAGACCTATAAACTTTGTTCAATAAGAAAGAAACTTGAACCATTGAATTATGATTGATTGAAAATATATTTCAAGAGATTAAATTTAGGATCATTATTGGTAATAGTGTTAAACAAATCTAAAAAATATTTATAAATAAAGTATCAACTGAATTGGGGAACCTCCAAAATACGTTCAATCGTCCTGAAATTTGGCACAGAGTAGTCTTTCATTGTATTACCACTTTCCCGATATTCCACCATTATCAATGTCGAAAATTCGAATTTTCGATCCACTCTAGTGCCCACGTGCCGTCTTCAACATCATAAAAAATAACACGAACCTATGTATTTACTATGTATCCTTAGTAAAATATTAGAGCTCGACCACTTCAGTACTCAACATATTTGAACTTCGAAAAAAAATACATGGTTTTTTTTCAAAATTCTTATGGATTTATGCTTGACGGAATATTAATCTGTACTGTAATTAATAATTAAAGTATCGATGAAGGAATAAGGAATGTTCTGATCTTTTAAGTCTCCTGTAATTTCAGTCAATATCAAACTCTTCTGGCACACATTACATTTCTGACGCATCATCCATCGAAGTATCCTGTTTAGAACCACAATGTTTCAAATAGAAATCACCTTTCTCGTTCATAGATGCCTCAAAATATGCAACAAGTGTCGTTTAAGTTTGAATTTGAAGTAAATAAATATGTTGTTGGTTCCTGTACATTATCCTTCATATATGAAAACTTGACAGTAAGTTTAAATGACGTCATTATACAGATGATTTAATATGATAAGAATAAAAATCTCACGTTGAACTGATTTCAAAACTTGAGAGAACTGATGATCATTTGAATGATATTGCATTATACGTACAGTTTTTTACTGAAGTCACAGATTGTATATATAATAAATCGAAAGCATGCACAAAGCCCACAAAATAGGCAGATTTATTTTTAAAAAAATAAAGAGAAACTTTATCTAATTACTTTATTGAAAGAATAGAAAAACTAAACTAATCAACTTGCATAAAATAATAAGATATCGATTAGTTATGGGACGAGTAATCGAAATCAAGAATAGGAGAATCGGATGTTTTTTCTGAACTCGGAAAAATAATGTTAAATTTGCAATTCCGATTTACTAATTTTTTAAGTTATGTAAAAAAAAAAAAAAATAATGAAATTTTTCAATATTACCTGAAAATGTAATATTTAAGAATTTAATTTAATTATTAAAAATTTTTTACAAAAAATTAAATTTCTCTGAATGACTATGTATTTTTGAAATTTTTCTCCGAAAAATTTAATAATTTAATTTTTTTTCCAAAATTTTGTAATAAAAATTTAATTTTTTTTCCATAGAATTTAATATTTTAAATTTTTTTCCAATTTTTTTATTTTTTGTGAATAATTTTTTATTTTGGAAATTTTTCTTCAAAAATGTAATCAATCTTTGCTCTGGATATTTGAAATTTTTTTTCAAAAATGGTAAAATTTGAATTTTTTGATATCAGCTGTAAATAATTCATTTTTTTCCATAACTTTTTTGGGAATAGCCTTGGGTTTTTAAAATTTTTTCACAAAAGCGTATTTTTTTCGGAATGATTGTGGATTTTTTTGAAAAAAAAAAAAAAATATATCAAATAGTAAAAATATATAATATTTGAAATTTAATATTTGGATTTTTTAACTATTATTTAAACGATTTAAGAATGTGAATCGGGAATTTTTTTAGAATCGCAATGGAATTGTCCCACCACTATTATTAAATATAGCTAAATGGTATCAGTCCACGTCCTTATCCTTGTTAGTCCTGTTAATGATTCATCATTTTTCTTGATTAAATAACGTAGCAAGAGTTTTTTTTTTTTTTGGAAATTTGGTAGTTTCTGTTGCTTACAAAAGAAAATCTACTTTTAGTTTGATGACGTCACGTGAAAACATATGTTGCATAATTTATTTATAATTAATGAATTTTTAAAAATCGAACATACAAATATATTAGTTCTTACAATCCGTTTTAGTGTCATAATAAATCAAATTTGCAATTAACCGTTTTACACAACAAAATAAAAACAACAATACTACAGGGTGTTACAAAAAAACAACCCAAAAAAACACCATTAGAGTTAGATTAGAGTTGGACTCCGTCTCGACGGCACTTCGTAAGAAATAGAAACGCACGGTGAGATCAGGGGATGTGGGAGTCCACTTATTCGAACTACAAGATTTTACCACTTTCTTCATTCTGCTTCCTGACCACTGATACTGTTATATTTGAGGCCAGTATCTTCATTCGAAAGCTTCCTCATCACTTACCTTCATTTCTTTACCTCGGCAGCCCATTGAGATGGTTGGGTTAGACTTTATTTTAGTCTTTTAGTCTTCACTCTATCTTTCTGTTTTGCTTACCAACTCCAACTCTACTCAGATGACAGCCCAAAGTTTTGATGGCCCTATTCTGATTGTAAACAGTCTTTAGAAGGACGTCTAAAATATTGGCATCATTTTTTTTTTGTCATTCCCGTGTGAAGGTAGTCTAAGATTTTTTTTTTTTTGCTTCTTCATCTGACATAATTTACAATAGAAAATAAGGTATTGAAGTGAATGAAAATAAAAATGTTCCAGCTTGACAAATACGTATAGTTTGACCCGCTACGACTTATAAAAGTAAATAAAAATACTCTCACATATTTCGTAACAAGTGCTTAGTCACCCTGTAAAGCATGGTGCATACATAAATCAAGAAATAGTTCAATAACTAGGTGCCAATAGGCCTTATAGGAATTTTTATTTCGATTGGTGCTTTCAAAATAGTATAATTACCATAAATCTACAAACTTAATTATAATTTGTTCTGAATAATTTATAGGTCGATATTCATTGTTCACTATTTATGTTTTTATCATTTATATTGTATACAAGTTGCGATATCTGTACAAGTTGCAATTTCTTCGTCTTAAATTGCAAACATTGGTCATTTTAATTACAATGTATAAATTGATACTAATATTCCATTTTGATTAATTAATATTACATGGTTATTATGTATTTAGGAGTAATATAATTGTGGGCATTTGAACTTTATAATTTGCCACAGAATACTTATATTTTAGTCACCTGTATTAAGACAGCCAAACCTTACACAATTAATTTATCAATCATCCATGGAATATTCAACTATTGAATTATTCTCATTCCAAGTACTGTAAATCCTTCATTTAAAATTATTTATCTCACTTTGTGGCTATAACTTGTACAGTTACCTTATACAAGTTGCAACTTGTACAAAATCGGAATATATGTACAACATATACATATATATACATTGATTAGTGTTGGACTCGTGTATTACTCGAACACGAAAAACTTGTCTTTAGTACATACAGTCCAAAATTTTCTGAAAATCAGCAAAAATATTTATTTGCGATAATTCAACACGAATAAACAAAGGTTGTAACCTTCACGTAATAATTTTGAAATAAATTTATGGTATCTCTCAAAAGTACAATAAAAAACTACAGATGCATATAATTTCTTATTAAAAAAGAATTCATAATGTATGAAAAAGGATAAACCACATTACTTTAATAAAGATTAGACATATCCACATTTTGTCGGACTCGGGCCGGTTTGGTTTTTTATATATAAATATTTGAGTAAGTTTCGAATACACAAATTTTCGGATTCAGATTCGAAATCAAAATTGACAGGATACTTGTCTCAAATTTGATGAGTATTTTACCCAGAGTTTGACGCTTATTAAATAGGGTCCAGATGAAAGTGACATATATATTGATTAATGATGTCAAAACAATGAACTAACCCAATGTTATTTAAGTTAGAACATAATAATGAGTTATTATTATGCTAATTGTTATAATAACATTTGACGTCGTTATCTTTATTGTATCATCTAATCTTTCATACGAAATGAAACAAAAAAAAGAGTCAAAATCAGATGGTAGTTAGTCAATTCTTAGAACTATCAAATCATGATTTAATAATAGTTAAGAATTGTTCACAGCTTAAAAATAAACTAATTCATATCTAACCAATCAATGATAAGAGGAAAAAAGAAGACAAATTGACAGCTGACAACAAAATACAGCGTGTATTTGTGTTTGACTGAGGTAACGTTGTTGCAGAATAACCACACAATGAAATTGTTTATCTAGATGTGGCTCCAAGAACAAATCAAGATAAATAGATAATGACGATCGATTTATGTAGATGATTTCTTTTTTTAATAACTAGGATTAAATATTAGTAATATTACAAGCTTTTTGAAACACAATAAATCCCTTGGATCTTTTTTATGATCGGTAAAAGCTTAACTACCCGAAGCCGGTTCAGGTCTTTTTTGATAAAATATATTTACATATACCGTTCCTCTGTACTTTGGATCAGGCACCAAGACCTATCTTATCCTATTCATAAACCACGTGGTTATTTTACACATAATTGATAGTGTTATATTATCATTTTAAAGTTAAACTATTAATTTTAAAGGCCTTCTGGTGACACTGTTTTAGAATACAAATATTTTTTCTATTTTTAAAATTACTTTAAAAAAAAAAAAGATGCCCAATCGATTTTCTATTTCTTCTAATTTATCTTATCTATAACCTATGGCGCCATTTACGCCATCATGGCATATTAAATATACACGATTTTAAGATAAGCTTCCCTCGACAACAAGGATCGATGTATTTTTAGGCCTTCTCCCTCCCTCTAAGTAACTTTGAGCTTGTAGAACTTCTCAAAAACATGGGTTCGACCGAATTGAAAGAAGGGAATATTGTTTTTACTCAAACTCAAAGTTTTTGACTCGAATCCAACACTTATATATATATATATACAATATGTATATTCATGTAACAATACAAATAATCATAATGATATTGAAAAATAAGGGGTTTGGAGATTATAATACAAGAAGCGAACCAACAATGAGACTAATTACGACCGTTGGATCATCTTCAAAACTAAATTAAAAATGTGTTTGAAGGTAATTTTTAATGACTTCCTTCTTTTCAAAATCTACTGTTGAGAGAGTGTACCAATGTATCATATACATATGTAGAGATGAGCGTGTTTATACCTAACTCATACACAGACTGCGTATCTATAAACATAGGCTATTATTTCATACCATCGGGTTTTTGTTGTTGATGATATTTGTGGTTTTTTTCGTTTTTTATATGACATATCAATCGATCTTATCAATTTTGATTTACCTCATTAGATCTATGAGCATTTACTGCAATCATTATTGGCAATGATTGAAAAATGTAGGTATATTGAGTGATTATATCGGTAATTCATAGATAAATAAGTAGGGTACACCATATAAGTTTATGCCCACATGCCATACAATCTTTTTCTTGTGTACTGCATAAGTGGAAAGTCGAAATTCAATTATCAAAGCATCTTAACAGTTAAAAAATAATTTCGGGAATTTTTCCAGATATTCAGACAATTAATACTTTGGGTGATCATAACAGTAGATTGAAGGTCTCATTATGCGGGAGGTGAAGGTTGTGAGTAGGGGAAGGTACTATGACTTTTTATTGTATCTTGTTTCTCAGTCTACGGGTCAACTTCCAGTTCCTCTCCCAAACTCACAATTGCCTTGAACAGTTAATTCCCTAGGATTTGCAATAATTGAACTTTTGCTGACGTACTCACTGATTTCGTCATAGAAAGAGAAAGTGTGACGTGAGGGCAAACTTATATTGTGTACCCAACGTTTGCATACATTTAAATATTTGCATATTGAAAAAAATATTTATTTAGGAGCTAATAATTAATTATTACCTATCGAAACTTGGGATTTTTTAAAAGCTTATATCTTTTTAGGAACAATATTTTTTGAAAAGGGTGTTTAGTATTTCAGGAAGTTATCTCACTTGTATTAAAATGTGCATCGTATTTTGTCGTTAGCTGTAAATCCTTTTCTCTTTATCAATTTTCTGAACGTTGATTGGTAGACTTACGAATTAGCTCTTGTGAAGTTGTTAGACATTCCCAGCAGTGATTAAATTATAATATCATTACGGGAAAGAATCGACAATATTGTGAAAATTGAAAGTGGCAATATTTTTCCGGTAGTTGATCTGTATAAAAAAGGAATAATGAGATTACCTTTAAAATAAAATAAGTTATCAAATAAATCTAAATCGGATAATTACAACTAAATTAAATAAAGTTTTTAAGTATTTGAACTTGTTTTTAGTATATTGATCGATTATTCCTAGAATAAGAACTTTTGCCTTTATCTTATAAATATTCTTCATTATTTAGGAAGAACTTACTGTTAACGGTGTCTAGTTAATATAATCATAAATACTTATTAGTAGAACAAAGAAGATGATCTGTAGTATTTTTAAAACGAACGAGGATATAAGTCTTGCATGTGTGTAGTACACATTATACTTAATATGTATTAGGATATATAAGATGAGTTAACACAATAATATCTTGGAAAAAAAATCTAGAAAAAAATAAATTTTAATATATTTTTTTAAATATCTTATACACAAAGCCCAACATTTCATAGATATATTTCGATTAAGGCTCAGTTTTCAAATTTCTAGGATAAGTTGAGATACTCAAGAATGTTAACTATACTTTAGAATCTTCATATAATTTATGAGATATAATTACCAAGTAAAATAACACTTGAACGTGATCGACAAATTTCTATTCTTGCACTCAAAGCAGTTAGGCGCCTCCAAGACCACTGTCTACGCCGTCAGCAAGTTCGAAACGTTGGAGAGGAAGTGGGGCTCTGTTGGAAAGGTCAAATGGGATCTAGAGGAATTAAAGAATTTAGCCCAGACCAATCCCCTCAAGTCTATGAGGGCCTATGCCAGAAATCTATGGGGTTCACACCACAATGGTCAGAGAGCTATGAAAAAAGTGGGTGGAAAGAGCCTTATGAGGGTTGAGGCCCACTTTTGATACCATTAATGAAAGAAAACCATCTCCTCCGTTCCAAGACTCTTTTGAATGAGTCCTTTGAGTTCTTTCGAACTTTTTTTTTACATTTTTGGCTACCTACCGCACTGTTGCCAACCCCTCCGACTACACTTTTGAATGCTTGTCGAGGGGAAGGTCTATAGTGATCTTCAACAAAACACCGAGGCCTTCAAAGCCAATGTCAGCCAGCACTGGGACGCCATAACAAAGAACTACAACCGAAGCCTCTGCCAGGCCTTCCGACGCCACCTGGAACCATCATTGTCTCTAAGGACGGTTAAATTAAGGCTCAGACACACATATAATATGTATTTATTTTGTTGAAATTCTATTGTTGGCTTATGAATTATATCTTACTGAAGTTTAAAATTCAAAGTTTTCAGATTTTAATGAACCACTCGGTGGACGTTTGGTATAACTTTATGCATGTGGCCCTTCAAATACCTCAAATAAATCCATTTATAGTTCTTTCAATCTCACGAAAAATTTGCAGCACCTACAAGAGGATGAATCATAGTAGCTAATTGATATGAAATATTCACAATAATTTGTTAAATAATACAAATGTGAGAAAAATCATTCTAGCTTGCTTTTGCATTGTGAAGCACAAATATAAAGGAGAACAAAAAGAAATGGATGTATTTTTGTATTTGATCAATAATATTAGGACTATTGAAATACAAAATGTAACATTTTTAGATCGAATTTCAAAAAAGAAGCTCTCAATTATGATAAGAAAGGGTCTATACTTTATTTTTAATGCTTCATTAACTAATTTGATGCACTGTTTTCTTTAAAAAAATAGTTTTGAAAGTGGCAATGAATATATGTAAGTCCCTATATTTAGATATGATTTTTTTTGTGACTAATATCCCTATATATTGGAACCTAGAGTTGGCTAATCGAAAAACATCTTTAAAACACTCAATTTCAATGTGAGGAGATTATAACTGATTTTATATTTGTTAATCACATATATACATATATATTACTAGCAGAAGTCTACTCAACTACGTACTCTTTTGACTTTTTTTTTTATAAAAGACAGGGGATGCCTAACTTTTTGAAAGGGTACAATTATTATATGGCTAGACTGTCCATACTTTGATTTGCAAAAAAAGGACATGTGACCCATTGAGTATTGGTTTCAGGGAAGAGAGTGTAAATATTTTGAAATTAATAAAGTTAAAAGATAAATTTTGATTCTTTTTTACTTTATTTTATATTCCTTTAATTGGTCAGATGGAGTTGCACTGATTAAGTAATTTATTCCATCTATCTGACCTAGGAATCGTATTTGACGTCTATATACATAATTTCCATCTCTATGAACTACCGGGTACGAACCTACGCACATTGAATTTAAATGAATAATTTCTTCTGAGCACGCTGTCCAGTGAGGAACGTCGCTACTCTAAATTTTCTTATTGACTTTTATGTTAATATTTGTTTATGATTCCAGAAAAACCTTAGTTTATATTAAATTAAGAAGATGGGATAAAAAGAGCCTCTTGATCTATTAAAATTACTTAATTATTAAGTATTTATGATAATGTAACTGGGAGCATTTGAGCATTATAATGTGCTATATAATTCTAATCAATTTACAATTTACATCAAAATACCCTTTTCATACCTCAATCAATCATTTAAAAAATATTCAATCATTGCATTTTCCTCATGAGAAATACTACAAATTTTTCATCATTTTTTTTATTGTAACTTATATTCAAAATTTACCGGATGTACATGTAGCTATGATTCACTTTTTTAAAGGATTCTTTTTAGATGGAATAAATAAAGATTATTCAGTTGTTAAAGTTCTGCGTTGACACCATTTTTTTTTCCAAATATCTCAATGCATTTTCAAGATGACAAACAAAATCTACAATTAACAAATTAGCTTATCTCTAATGTTAAAGTGGGCAAAATTTGTAAGGCATATACATACCTCAATCAACTGTGTGTTTCAAATAAATAACGTTTTATAGGAGAAGGGAACTTTGTTTCCTGAATATTGCTAAAATAATCACGAAATTGTTGGATGAAAAGGCATTCTATAGGTCAAAACACTTTTAGCCTGTATATTTGCATGACCTCAACCCCTTACCTTACAGCATATAGGCGCATATTGAGAGCAGAGCCTTTTTTAAACGTACAATAAATTTGAGTGCTCTCCAAAAACGTTTTATATAGCAAAACTTGAACCGGGCTTTAAAATTAAGATCTGTTCGTTACTTTGGATTCAGTTGAAGGGGGTTATTGGGGCCAAAAGGGTTCATATTGAATTAAATGTGAGCTTATGTTGTTTGTACGTGGGTAAAACATCAAATGTCTAGTAATAAACGGTTTAGATATAAGTACAATAATCTAAAATTGTGATAATAAATTTATACCAGGTATGTTATAAAAATAAACTTTAGTAAATTCAAATCATTATACCATCTGTTACGACCACATAAAAAGTATTTTTGTATGCACAACGTGCGTCAGCAAATCTTGGAAAAAAACTTAGCCAGTTACAATGCCTCGTGGAGGCTGTGAAGGGGGCGGGGGCTAAAAAAATCTTTATACCTTCAACTTTAATTTCTCAAAATGTCCACTATCTGCTTGAACCATGGCCTCAATCATAGCCCTGAAGACACTGCAGACCCTCACTACATTGTCGTCCAGCATGCCAGCCATTTGCTTCTGGAGGGCCACTTTAAGGGGATTGACAGACGAGTGTGGGTTGGCACAGGCAATACTTTTTTATAGCTGCAGATTCCATAATGTAAGGGAACGCAGTCAGGAGATGATGGGGCTAAAAGTTAGACGGCCAGAAATCAGTTAGATTAGATGGGCACCATACCTGAATTTTGTCCGATTCAGTAAGTAGCGGACGTTTCATTCTGACACGTGAGGTCATACCAAGGTCCAACACTGCTTTGCACAACATGACCTCCGCAACGCTCAACTCATCAGAATGTTTTACATTGACCTTGTTGGAATGTTCTTCACGGTGTCCCCAAATTGCTCCAAGAACTTCTCAATCCCTACTTTATTCTTCCATCCACTCCTCGGTTTCCTCAACAGACTTTCCCCATCCTTGACCTTCTACTTCATCTATAAACAATTGTCTTTCCGCAAGGGACAATCTCACAAATGGAGGGCGCTGGTATTCCGGCACAAAGCAAGTAATCAACTAGTCTTTTTGCTTCAATTTCAAAAACTTGTTGTTGTCTGATTTGATTTAAAAGCTGAACAATTCCGTACATTAAAATCTATACTCAACGAAATATCGATAATTTACTTCTTTTTTTTTAAAATTGAAAATCGCCATTAAAGATCTTTCCACAATTTGCTGACGCACGTTGTAGTTTATTATTAATTAATTATATAATATTGTGCAATTCGATGACTTTTCATTTTAAGTATAAAAATGCACCAACTGAATATATTTAGTCATAAAACAACATAATATTTTATAAATATGAAATATAAAATTCATCATTTACTCACATATGTATATCAAAATCGTGATCCTTACTCTAAAAATATAATTTGGCAGATGTACACATTATTACATAGATTATTTTTTCTTCTTACTCAGTATGACGAATTCCAAGTTGATTGAATAACTTTTTCGATGAGAATAATGTAATGTTATCATGAAATTATAGAAAGTGATAAAAATGATAATATTATGATCAAAGGGCAAATTGTACAATTCTCTAACATGTACACAACGTCAAATTTTAGAAATCAATTATGGAATCCATTGGGGAATTTTTAATGTCAAAATTCAGGAAGATTAAATATGTTTTGGAGATCCCCCATTCAGTTCCAACTTTATTTATACATATTTTGTGGAAATTTTATAAACATTTACCCTATAATTACTCTTTATTATCAGAAACCTTGATTCCTAACGATAAACAAGACTGATATTTCAACCTATAATATTCAAATGTTTCAAGTATTGCTCTTATTTAAAAAAGTTATAAGTATTTCCAGTTAAATATTGTGCTAATTTAATCTTTATGTGTCAAGAGTGAAACAATAATATTTCAATTTTGTTTACCAGGTACTACCAGTAACCATCATCAAATATCCAAGTAGTAAATCCTCATAAAAGTATGTAAAGTGATCTTGTCTTTACAATAAAATCAATGGGATTAGTCATTCTCATAAAACAAATAAGAACTGAAGTTCCTGGAGAGGTCTTCTTCATTTTAATCTTGACCACCTTGAAAACCAGGCCCCTGGAGCACTTCACAATGTCCATCATCTTCGCCAACTCAACTTCAGCATCTAGGAGATCTGAGATGCGCTTCCTTTTGGTTTCTTGCTCAATCATGATGACAAAATGACGTAATGTTTATTATTGTTTGTTTTGCACAGACGATGGTTGAACCAGAATGTCAAAAAATCACTCAACCTTCTTATATGAATAAGAAAATTAACATAAATTAACGATCCACGTTTTACTACCCAATCTTAAAAAAGTAATCAAATGATCATTACGGTTCCGTTGTACTTTAACTTAAAATGAAAATATCTCTCTACCGTTTTATGTCGTAACACTTACAAATAATCAATAACATCATCGTCAGCTGATTTTTTATAAGGTGTCTAGTTTTCCCACTCTCCATTCAGTCTTTTTTTTTTATCGGTCCGATCTTTTTTACCTTTCAACATTCCTAAAGGCCGATATCTTTATCCTACGGTCTTAGTTATCTTTATAGCTATTCTCCACTCATAGCTAGGATTGAATAATATGAAAACGAAGAAAATAATAAGCGATAGCTAGAACGTATAATAATAAGTTCTAGGCACACACTTCCTACTTTAAACTTCAACTTTCTTGTCTCTTGAAAGAGGTTATGCTGAACAACTGAAAGGATATTGTAGCTATAACTACGTCATTTCAGCTTCTGTAGTAACGATAAATAAGGACTGGTCCTAGATCTGATTAATTTTTATTAGGACCGGACAAATAGGATTTCAGTCTTTTTATTTTTTTTAGACGGATCCAATACTAAAGATGTCAAATTCAGGATGACGTTATCAATTAGTTGTAAAGGAAATATTTTACATTATAAATAAATATTGGGATAGAAAATTCAGGGGATGGGATTGGTAAAATGAGGTTCAGACGGTGGGCGTGGACCAAATACACATCATCTAATTTAACTCTACATTACAAAGGCACAAAATGGTTTTTGCAACACTTTTACGCTTCATTTGCAATGCAGGATGGGACCATCCGGGTGTCGTAATATTCCAGACTTACATAACAAAACCTCTACACATAATATTTTTAATTTAATAACGTTAAAGTTCATGGAACTTTATTTCTGGACCACCCCATACATATTTATATATTGAGAACAACTTAGGGGTTCCTTACCCCTTCAACATACTTCCTACCATATATAGAAGTTTAATACAAAAAAATATAGCATCAACTCAATATAAAAATACGTATTTATAATCACCCTGTAAAAACTGGGTGGATTTATTACCTCTAATATGTTTAAGTACCCGTATTTTATACATTATATTCGTTTTTCACTTCATTTCATATCAACCTCCCATTTCCAAGCTTTTTGGGCGGACAGAACTCACTCAAAGGTGGAGAACAGGAACACATACTGTTTTTTTGGTCTTAAGTATACAAACACATTTTGTTCTAAATAATATTATTATTGCCTTACTTTTTCAAGAACTTGAACAAGATGCAAAAATGTATACACAGCTTTATGGTAATGTATTATATTCGCTAGGAGCATACAAACTAAAGTTTATAGAGTTCTCCAATTTTATATTTTGGGTAAGTCCTAGTTATTAACTGCAGACATATTTTAATTTTAATTTTGAAGATGATCTAACGGTCATAACTAGTCTAATTGCTCTAAATCTCCGAATCCCTTATTCTTCAATACTATTATTTGTATTGGTACCTGAATATATACAGTGTGGGGATTTTAAATCCGAAACAAATTTAGCCCTGAGATAGGACGCTTTCGGTTCTATGTTCTATTTCAAACGGATTTTATAGAAATGGAATACTAAAGGAAAGAGATATATAACATATAAAGTATTTTCACTGACGTCATAAATATCACCATAATTGAAGAAGACGCCATTTTCGGGCTCAAAGTTGAAATTTTTACTAAATAAAATGGCTTTATGAATATAAAAAAAAGACCTGAGATTGAACTGAGACAACTGTATCAGAAGAAACGCAAAATCCTTGATGTGTCCTCCGAAGGATAATCCCATGCGACCATTATTATGTGCCTTCGTGCCGGGAGCACGCCTAAGGAGATTATTGAGTTTACAAAGCTGCTCAATTCAGCTGTTTAGGATGTTCCAATGGCTTTCATGGAGTCTGACAGATCGGGAAGACCTGTAAGGAAGACTCATGATTATTTTAAGAGCAAAAACAGGTTCCAAGCTTCTTGAATGAAAGGAAAAGGGAATGTGGCCTACTAACTCGCTAGATCTGAACTCCTTGGACTACTATGTGTGGGTGTTTTGGAGAGAGAGTCCAATAAATGTCCATAAAAAACTGTGGACTCCTTGGCAGGCTTCCATTCTCGTGGAAGGCGTCAACATGAACAAATAATTCCTCATCAAGGCCTGTGCCAGGGTAAGGTTGGGGGGATGTGGTTGAAGTGGAGGTAGTTGGTTGTATTCTTGTTTATTACCTTAAATGTTTAAAATAAATAAAAAATTGTTATCTTTTTGTATTACAAAGTCAATTTCAACTTTCAAAAATACATTATTATTACCAAAAATCCGTAATGTATGTAATATGTAGGATAGGGGCTTTATTAATATGTATAAATGCGATGGGTTTACATTAGATGGCATTAGAAAGATAAGATTCTGTACTAAAAAAGCCTTTTCAGATAAGTTATGATTGTTTGAGGGCATGTTGAAAATGGACACCAACAAAGAGAAAATAGGTCATATTTTAGAGTTTTTCTTCAAACAAGGCAGAAACGCAAGCCAAGTTATTGAAAGTATAAATAGCGTTAATGGTCATGATACTGTAAAAGTTAATCACACTCAATTTGGTTTCCGTCGATTCTGATCCTGTAGTTGTTGATGTCAAAGATACAGCACGCTCTGTAAGGCCAACTGTCGGAAGTAGGTATAAAATAATGGAAATCGTCAAGTTCGACCGTCACTGTTTTGATTGCCAAGGAGATTAAAATTAATGAAAAAAAAGTACATATTCATTAAAAATAATTGACTTATTTTGACAAAATCTTGTATTTCGAGCAAGTTTGATTAATTTTCAGAAAATTGGTGACTTTGTGTACTATATTCGAGTTTTCTCCGAGTTCGATTAATAATCCAAACCAACACTACTAACTACCATATGCACTTACCGACTTATTTATACAAAAAAAAAATGCATTATACTAATTATCGCCTCCAGAGTTTTGCAGCTATTTTATTAATTACCCAAAGTTGATTGTAATTTATAGGTAATATTAATAAAGATAATTGTGACAAAAAATTGCAAGAGAAGATATTTTATTTTTTGTTTAATTTAACATTATGGTTTTGAATACAGTTAAATATTATAGCTTTAAATTGCGTAGATCATATGAAATATGCAGTGAGTTAAACCAAAAACTTTAGAACAAAAAAAAAATAAAAGTTATGTATGTGGTATTATCGGCACTAAACTAGTTCAGAAATGAAGTTTTAAATTTGTAAAACAATCCAACTCTGTGTTTTAAGGCTTTAAATATGAAGAAACTTGCATTTTGATGAATATTTGATAAGTGTCACTTGTAATCCAAAACATTTATAGGCAAGTATAATACATCGTTCAAAAGCTATCAGTTAGCTTAACAAAAATTATGTTATATATATTTTTTCGTTATAAAAAAACCATTATTGAGGCAACCTCTTTATGTACCCGGTAGCGCCCTCTATACAGATGAACAATTATCATTCATATATGTATATATATTACATATTAGATGAACAGGTAATAATAAAAGCAAGATTAGTATATACCTTTGGAGCTGAAAAAAATATCCCTAAATTGTATCCTCAATTTGAAGGTAGCAGGGAGGAATGAACCTTTGACCGCCAATTCAAGCTGTTTTTGAATATCTTGGGAGTATAGAGGACGCTACCAGATTACCTTAAAGTTTTCAAGGTATGTGGACTTAGATTTAAAAAAAAAAAAATCACCATATGAAAGTAAAAAAAAAAAATGTATAGGGGACAATTTATGGAGTAACGACTTTTTTTGCGATTTATAGAGATCACAACTTTGTTTATATAGTTTCAAAAATAGGTCTAATCGATCATACCTTTTATTATAAAATTATAACAGATGTACAAAAAATTTATCAAGGAATGTCCCATATATATTCATATACACCCAAATATTTTATAGATATAAGTTACATACTTTGTATTCAGAGCTCTGGCATGAGTTGAGATACCCATCTATGTAAAATATAGTTTAAATCTTATATTTTATTTATGATAATTTATGATTTTTCATTGTGACGATAACTTTTTCTATTTTTAGTATAATTTAGGACACCTAATCCGGATAATTTATTAATATAAATTGATGACAATTCCATCAAAGAATACAAACGTAATCCAGACTTAATTTTGAAAGAATCATTTTGGCTTACTTTTGTGTTAACAGGCCACATATTTAAAAAAATAACTTTTAATTTTTGATATAGTTTTTTATATTTTCGAAGTATACTTTCAATGATAAGTTTTATAAATTGAAAGGTTTATATATTTATTTATACCAATAGTAGTACTCGGGATTTTTTTTTTTTTTGGGGGGATTGAGGGGTCATGAACTATCAAATTTACTTTAATAATAAATAATTTAAGTCCCCCAAACAAATCCTTGGTTACTCTCTGTTTTTTCACGAGAAGAATCATACGTAGCTATTCTCTCAATACTTAGACGTTCTCTTCCCAAGAATTAAAAAAAAAACAATAATACAAGCTTAAGAAAAATAAAACAATATAAGTTTTAGTGCCTGGCAATACTAAAACTTATCTCAAGTCACATTCATGTTTTAAAATTTTATATAAGTATTTCCTCTTTTTATTTTTAAATATGAGTTGAACTAAACGTTTGCCAGATTTTATTTAATTTATACAGTGCTCCCTGTATATTATAATCATTTTTTTCGTTATACTGTATTTGCAAATGATATACACGAGGAAGCACTATAAACAAGATCTCTTGTGGCTTCTTTTTATAAATACAGGGTTACATAAATTCTTTTTTAGTCTCTAAATGGCTCTTAAGTTGAATCAATGTTACTTTTTGCATAATTTTTTATTACAATTAGTAAGATTAACAGTGTTATTTCTGTGCCCTGTGACTGTTTTTTAGGTATACATACAGATATACTTTGCTTCATTAATAGGATTTATATGTACAAAAAATAAGCAATGCTGAATTATGTCTTTTATTGGTAGCTTCAATGGTTTCCTTCACGTTGTACAATAACGTTCAATTGTTTCAAAACAAAAAGAAAGAAAAAAGGCTAATTTAATATCCTTCTTTTAAAAATAACCTTTTAAAAATATTTAAACTTAATTTGGAATTCATTCTTAGGTAAAAAAAAATTGTCCGTGGAGTTTTATTATTATACCATAAAATTATTTTTTATTTTGAAATGTCAAAACAGGATGTTATTATTCTAAATATATTATGTATGTATGTTAGGGTGAGACTCGTGTCCAATTTTTTTTTAAACGCTTATCTTCTTTTGGAACGATGTACTATAACTAATGAACATACCTTCGCAATTTCATTTAAATATGCTTATGTTTATTTCGAGCGCAACAAAGTCCATCCCATTTTGGGAAAAAAAAATAAAAATCAATAAAGAACAATACAAATTATATATCTAACAATTTTATTTGTACAATAGATTTTTTAGATTAAGAATGACTGATTAGAAAGTATTAACAGGAATATATTAGAAAAATTAGTTTTTATCCCCCAAAAAGTGCAAGAAACTACCTTTCTGTAATATGTATGTGTGTATATGATATGTTTATTGTTATTATTTGAGATACGTCTCACCCAATTATTAATATATATAATATGTGATACGTATGTACCTAAATTGAAAGCTCTGTAATTATTCCAAGGCAATCCTCGATAGAATCAAATAACACACTTAGTTGTTTAAAAAAACAAAACACAATTTTATGGGCAGAATTGAAACTTTAAATTCGTTGGAACTATTTAATGTATCGATTTCTTATTCACAATTTTGAAGTATATTTTCAAAGGAAAAAAACAACTCTTTAGAAAACGGGTCATACAAAAGTCGAGTTACAATTTTAAAGCGATTTTTTGGCCAAAATGAGCACCCAATATATCAAAATTGTGCAATTTTTAATTAAAGAAAAATATAGTTTTATAAGGGTAATTTAAACTAAAAAATGTTGTTGTATATTTTTGATAATTTATTGATAAATTTTGCTATATTAAGATTTTAAAAGGATTTTATTCCGTTAATTTTTGACTTCGATAAATATTAGGAGTAAAAGTAGAAAAAAACTAGTAGTTGGAGCAAATTTGAAGTCGGCGAATCTTCAAGAGTCTTGTTAGACGGAGGCATCTCATCGTTATCACTACTGGTTATAAATCCAACCATATTGCATAAATAAAAGATCATGATTTTGCAATTTGGCGAAAAGTATTTATCTTTTCTTGCAAGGTTCAAGAGGGTTTGTTCAATAGTCCATTTTG
Source organism: Lepeophtheirus salmonis (assembly GCF_016086655.4). Lineage (NCBI taxonomy): Eukaryota > Metazoa > Arthropoda > Copepoda > Siphonostomatoida > Caligidae > Lepeophtheirus > Lepeophtheirus salmonis. The sequence continues at coordinate 73,075,961 of NC_052135.2, read as the reverse complement.
CGTCAATTTTCCCCTTTCCCTATTTGGCTGTTGTTAAAATCTGCCTCCCTCACATATCCCATCATGTAATCATAACCCTGATTGTATCATATACATATTTTTTTTATCTCCAAAAAGGGAGCTTAATGAATGATGGTTTTTGCAGATGGATGTTTCCTCGCAAACTATAATCAGAGGAATATTTCAAATATTGCTTACAAATCCTAATTATATTGATAAGCCACGTGGTTCTTTTACACATAAATTTTATCTCCAGTCCCTCTATGTGGACTTACATGATTCTTTTCTTTAACTCTTTATAACCATTTTTCTTCCTAAAATATTTTATTTTATATGTCAGGACGTAGCTTTAGGGACAACGCACTCGGGAAAAATTATTCTCTCCAACTCAATGTGTGTAGATTTGCGTTTAGGTCGTTCCTAGAGAAGGAAAATACTAAATGTATATGGACTTTAAAGACAATTTCCTTTGTCAGATGGAGTATATGTAATATTTTTATGCTTCCTTATACTTAATTGTTATAGCCTCTTTGAAGAAATATCATCTTATATCTTTTAATTTAGAAAACAAATATTTATTTTAGGTTTCTAAAATGACTTAAAAAAAAAGTAAAACGTCACTGTTTTTTCAAATAAGAATCAATCCTTTTTCTATTATTTTACTTTTTCTCCCTGTTCCCTATGATTTCATTTATACCCCCTTTGGATATAATTCAGTTCTACGTGGTTTTAAGTGACCAAATGATTTGCGAATGTCAATTTATAAAAATCATCATGAATAACGTTTACAAAACAATAATAAATAATTATATGTTATTTATATATTCATAATATGCTTTTTATTGATGTCTTCAAGGTATAGGAACATACTTAGAAAAGTGTTCATTTATGTTTGCTTGAGATACACATAAGTACATAATGAGTCATTGATGATATGAAAAAAGCTATTGTGAAAGAATGGAATAAGTGCTTTTTAAATATTACAAACTAGGTGTTGTTCCTTGTGGCCCAGGTACAATATAGGAATATACAGTCTACATATATTATGCTATTAGTCGAATGTTTATTTCCTGAAAATAAAAACACAAATAGAGAGGCCCATTAAGACTATTAACTGCTTCTCCCTCCCCCTTTTTATTGTATGCCGTCATTAAATGGCCCTTCATTAATGAGTAGAGTTATGAAAGAGTAAAAAAACACACACACATATATAATATTACACAAATATACGGGACAACCGGGTGAACTTGAATTCAAAAACCCATCCAGATTCAACTTGTTTGATCCGGTTCAAACTTTTCTTTTGTGTGTTTAATCTCCGTTACTTCACTTCTAAGGCTAGTACTTTTCCGGGGTGCTTAGCCATATCAAAATTATAATGAACTTTTTAGCAATATGATATTGCATTTCTACCTTCTTGTTTTCCCTATTTTAATAAAGCAAAGTTTATCTTTCTGTCAGTTTATTTGTTTGTTGGAGGTAGACTCATAGGAAAATTAAGCGGGAGAAAATTGCCCGTATTTTTTTCAAACTTAATGATGAATGATAACACATTATAAATTCGCTGATTGGTGGTGGTTTTTAACAATCCCACACTAAACCCTGAGCGAACTCAGGGGCGAAGGATTCAACCATATCTTAAGAGGCCCTAAGTTATTTATTCTCCTTCTATATTGCATTAATACCAATCACACTTGAAGGTATTCCCTTGGGGATGGAACAAACAAATATGTTTATATATTCGTGATAAATAATGTTAATCGAATTTATAATATGTTATTATTTATCATGGAGTTTGAAAAAAATACGGGCAATTTTTTAACTGGCAATTTTCCTTCACGGCATTTCAACGGTCAGTTTTTCTAGTACCAAAATAACAAAGTAGTCGTATTAATTAAATATTGCAGGCGTATGCATTTAAACACGGATAACAGTTTTTTTTTTTTTGTTATTCCCCTCTGATGTATGTCTATTTGTCAGTGGCTTATAACTCCAGATGATACCGGCTACTACCGTTAGTAATAGTGTACGTATCAGTTGTTCACTTTCTTTCAAATACATATTATTAAATTTATGTCTCTGTAAATTTTTGTACTGGTGAAGACACACTCTGTTATTTCTTCTTCATACTTTACCCATCTTTATTAAATTATTTGTAAAACAATTTTTTATAAAAATTTATTTGGGTTTTTATTGGATGCATTCTGAATAAGTATGTTCGTTTTATATATTTTTTGTTAGACTAAGTTCTTTCTATATGTATAATTACACATTAGTTGTGGGTTTCGGTCTAAAAAATGAACTAATTTGGTCCTTTAAAGAAGTTTTTTCTGGAACGGTCTCAATTAAAAAATCAGTTTAGATTGATTCCAAAGAAAAATTCGGCATTATTTGGTCTTACAAAAAAATTGGTATCATTTAAAATTCATACTAGACTGACTCTACAGATACATATATCATCACGTTATGTAAGTTTTAAACATGTAAATATTAATTAAAAAGTCTTGCATGAATCCTATTTCAACAAAAGAAAATAAGTCTACAGATTGATATATAAAAAAAAAAATCAATCTAGAAAGAGGATCTTAAGACCGAATCGAAAGAAAAAAAAATGTGGGACTGAGTCTCAACATTTTAACAAATGTATCAGATAGATAAATTAATCGGTACTATTTTAAACTTCATAAACTATAATCCAGAGAAACGAGGAAGATTTTATTATTTGGACAGGTTTGTAATTATAGTTATACTCTCATTTACGTCTTAGCCCCATAAAAAAAACTTGTATGGTTACTTCAAGAGCACAGTTGATGATGTATAAATCAATGGAAGAAGCAGGTTACATTGTTACGTATGTTAAGAAAGTCTACAAGGCAATATATGACCAAATAATACTTTTTGTTGCTGACCTAAACGGTCCATCAAGTTAGATGATTGAATCTCTACCGGTAGCCTGGTCAATAAAAATGTAATCATTCAACTATCTCCTAATAAATCAATTGAATGATCAAATTGCTAAAAACACCACATCCTTACGAAATACAACTAAAAGTCATCCAGGGTCAGAAATGGTTAAAACTTGTTCAACAAATAAGTTTAATGTAGGAAGAATAATCTTGGATGTTGTGAATGTCATTAATTTTTTTGATCTCGTATTGAATGAATGATTATAATTGTTGAATGAGATCATATTGATTAAATGTATAATTTTAGTTTTATAACTTTTTTGATCTATTCTTTTCTACATGGTGTTTAAATATGTGTTTAAATTAATTCATATTTATCTAATCGACCCTGTATACATCTCATTACAAAAATATCAATTGAAATTAGACATAAAATTTATCCCTAGCCTTATTAATTTAATAGCTATAATATTGAGCCTACCTATGTTGAAGGTTACTATAAAAATAATTAAGAAGGGGAGACCGGGAACAAATTCTTTGACTTTGTGTTTTTGGTTCAATTTTTAAGAGTTAGTTTGACTTAGACATTCCATAATGTTAAACTAATACCAATAAATGCCTGATATTGTTTGAACTTATAAAAATATTATAACATATAATAGCTTTTACACCAATTGCATTTGTATACTATCTGTCAAATGTTGCGTGAGACGATTACAACATTAAAAAAAACCAAATTATATTTAGAAATTTAGAAAATTCGAATAAATCATATTTTCTTATAGAACTAACAACAACAAAGTGGAACCCCAAAATTTGGAGTTGCATTTTAGTACGATTTCATCACCGTTATTTTTAATTATGATGTTTCATTACGCAACCAAACAACAGCTGAAATAAAAATAAACCATTTTTGTTTTTATCCCATGTTATTAATTGTAAAAATATCGGAGCTACAACAAAAAAAAAAGAGGATTCGCCTGTGCGATCTCCTCTGCACCGGTATCAGTACCAAGAAGACTGTTGAGGCTGCCATCAAGAAGTCCATTACAGCCCCTACATCCAAGAAGAACTAAAACTTCCACAGCAACAATATGGCAGACTTCTGGCCTGCCTCCATGTGACATGCAGCCCTTTCGAATCTACAGTTTAGGAGGTCTTAGAGAAGAATCTCTGCCACACCTCTCACCCAAACTTGGAATCGCTCTGAGTTGCCATCATGTAAATGTATAAATCATAGACATTCCCTTTATTTTCTAAAGCTGCCAATCTGTTGTCCGGCGTGTAGATACCTGTGAAGAAGGACATATTGTATACAAATATATATGAATATAGTATTTAAACATATATAAATTGATTTTGAGTTATCTTTTCATGATTCTATACAATCACGTTTTTCGAAATCTAGTCATGCGACTACAAGTTTCGGCCTTCCACTCTGTATACTTTTAAAATTGTTGAATTTTTTAATTTTCATCGCATTACAACAAATTAAAGTTTGTAACATACTTTATATCACTATATATATAAATTCTATCTCAAAACCATTTTTTACAACCCTAACTTTGCTCATAAACTTTATTATCGCAGACTGTTGTTGTATTTTCGAGATATTTGAACGAGATTATTCTAGCAATGTTTGTCTATTTCAAAACACATTGGCGTCATCAACATTTCAATGCAAATGTTAGAGATTATAGCAATCCAGATCATATGTTCCTTTTCGAGGGACCAATTTGGATCAGTTCAAAAAAGTAAAAATATCTTAAACAACCCAAAAATTTACCGTTCCAATTGCAACTCTAAACAATACATTAAAGGGTTTTTACAAATATTTCTCTACTAAATCTATAAGATCAATAATTATAGTTTAAAATGAAAAAGTACCTGTTTAGTTTTTTAGAAAAAGTCATTGTGTATTTTTTGAATGATAATAAATTAATATTAAAACGAAACATAATTAGAACATATACGTCATTTGATGAATATACTTAATTGAAAAATCAATTAGTTAAATAACTTATATTTTTTTGAAAACTTTGTAACTAATTTATTTTAGAAAACAACAAAAAAAAGTTAACAAAAGCTTATATTAAATATTGTTTGTTCAGCTCGAATGTTAAATATAATTTTGATTAAATTGTATAATTTGTGTCAAAATTATCAAACATCAATGACCTCTGTGAATGAAAAAAACAAATGAGCTCATAGTTAAAAAGGTTTCTAACTTATTAATTATTTCTACAATTCGAATCCCCAAAAGGGATTCAATTTATAGGAATAGATGATAAATTAGTTTTTTTTTTCTGAGTAGAATCTGTGCAAAATTCATTTAATGAATATTTTCTTCAATTAGTTAAAGTCGTATAAAAGAAAAGCATGATATCAATTATATTATAAAATTAACTTTTTTAACTTTTGAAAAACGATTTTCAATAAAATTATTGATTTTAAAAGATGGACTGAAAAGTCCAAGACTTCACATATAGATGACAGTATTTTTTATTTTATTATTCACATCATTTTCAGTTAGTACACACCTTCAAAAGACAAATGTCAAATTGCATGATAATCTGTTCTTTAGTTTGTGATTTATTGTGCTATGTATGACGTTACTTTAATATTTCCAAAAAAATGGATACAAAATAAGTTGATGTTTTAATTTTACACTGGTTCTTTTCAAGCTAATCAATAGCTTGAAAAAAAAAGTAAGGACTCCATGCCATAAAGTTAATCAAAAAAAAAATTGAATTGAAAAAAAAATGTGTTTCTTGTTTAAGCCCTAAGCTTTTCAGTCCATGTGTTATATCTATCGTGACGTGACTATTTGATAGAATAAGAAACAATGTAGCAACGAGCGTGTATAGCTTAAGCTGAGTCTGCCATATTAAAAAAAGAAAAGAAAAGGGGAGTACTCTTTATACTATTAAAACATAGTTTGTTTGTTCATTTTTAAACTTCTAATAATTACGAGCAATGCTGGGTATCCTGCTATTTAAATATAAAGAAAAATGCATATGGATGCAGTACACAAATATTTTATTTTTCAAAATCTTTTTTTTTTAATATGACGAATCGTCATTTTGAGACAGAGATAAATTACAACTTTATCAATGTTATATTGTTATTTGTTAAAATATGCTTAATTTTTATTTTTATTGTTTTTTTCAGGTAAGAATCTTATATATTTTTACAACACCGTGAAATTCAGTAACTTAAAGGGAGATAATCAACCTTTCAACGTTGATCAATATGCCTCAAAATTTATACTTCGTCATCTTTTTAAATCAAAAGAAATATTTTCGGATTAAGTCTTCCCAACGTTTGGAAAAACAATTATAATATCGGCACAATGCTCAAAGGAAATATCTAGAGCAGAGTTTTTTCAAACTTTTTGAGTTGTACTCCCGTATTCTCAGATAGCGTTGGAATATCGGTGCCCACATTATCATTTGAACAAAGATGATTTTCAATATATTTTGATAAAAATATTTATACAGCTCTGAAGTGTTATATGTCTTATTTATTGAGCGATAAGCCACATAGCTTGCGGAAACCCTCATCCAGAACGCCCTTTTCTTAGGCCAATTCACAAAAAGAAACATTTTTTAATAAAACGCATATTATAAATATGTTTAGTGCTTGCATCCAGGCGAGGGCGGCGTTTCGTTAAACCTTAACTATATATTTTTTTAAACGGTGCCTAATGTGTAAAAATCTGTCAACGATGTGTACACATAAAATTACTTGTATAAGCAAATTCATGGGCTTCCACAGATTAGGGAGGGGGAGAGAGGGAAAGAGAGATGAAGAGATTTGGCTTTGAGGTTATCGGTTTGGAAAAAAATTGGATTTTTTTAAAACTAATTTTGAGAAGGTATTTTTTTTACACTCAGACTGCCCTCATTTCATCTTCTATCATCATAAGATTCCCATTAGGTACATAATTTATCAAAAATTTTAACTGAGAGAAAAACACTCTAATTAAATTTTTTTAGAAAAATTACTAAATTTTATTCTATTTTTTATAAATTATTCAATATTGCCATAGATTCATGAAGTAACGACAATTCCATCTGAATTGTAGAACAGCAAACTTCTAAATTTAAATACTGAAGATTTTTTACCTTCGACTCGAGATAACCCTACACAAAGTAGTCGAGGGGGTTAAGATCTGGACTCGAAGGGGACCACATAGATTTTTCCCGAAAAGGAATATATGCTTTAAGCCACTCTTGGCATGAGACGCTGGATGTATTTGAGCTCCATCTTACATAAATGTCACCTTAATCGTTTTAGATGAATTGGCTTTAAACTATGGAAGGACCACAGACTCCAAAACATATGAAATGCATTCACCTCTCTTCATACCAGAATAAAAAACAAAGGATATTTATCTCCTTACCTTGAAATACCTGCCCGAACCAAAAGGGATCGACTAAAACCCATTTACGAATTGTTCTTTGGTATAAAAATACATTTTTTGATGATGAGGCCCAGATTCAGTATTTAAGTAATTTTTGTATCAAAAAAAAAAAAAAAAAAAAAGACACAGATTACAATACAAAATTACTTTTTTCTACTTACCAGTGCATATTTTGCAATTTTAATTGACTCATTCAATGTATAATTTTAATCTCATTAAATGTTACAAAATTATATATTTCCCATAATCCCTTAATCCAAGCCTTAAATGATTTTAGCTGATATAATGGATAACTAATTATCTATTTATTTGATTAATTAGTATTGGTATGTAGTGTCTATCTCCTTTATATTATTTTTGAGGAGTGGGTATGTGTACATATATAAAATATAATTAGCTATTAATTGTGTTGGAATAAGTTCTTGGGTAGTATATTTGTAATGCAAAAAGTTACTATCGTTCTATAACAAAAGCTATTCAGCATTTGATATAACATATAAAATTGATCAAAGATAATTAATTACTGTCTTATACAAAGACAACAACATCATATATCAAGTACAAACTGTAGCTTTTACAGCGTCTCCTAGTGGATAATGATTGCAACTTTGGAAAGGTTTCATTGACTCAGTAAATAATTTTTTTATTTTTTTCCTTTAATACAGTCCCCTCCGTCTAAAATGCAATACTTATATTAAAGGGCGCTCCTTTGTCCTATTTGAAATATTTCGATATTTAACCCTTATGACTTATTGTAAATAACTCTCTATAGAAAACATAAACAAAAAATAAGTAAAGTCAATATAAAAATAAGATCATCATAACTAAAAATATGGAAGAACGATGAGCTGCAATTTTGGAGCTATCAATATTTGGAAAATAACCAGTAGAGTTCGACTGTTTACCTGGTGATCACGAGAGGCACATCAAAAACTTCCATTTGTCTATATCAAGGTCAAAAGAATACTGTTGAACCAGTTAAAGGCACAACTTAAGGGAGTAGATGCCTTTCTTGTGAATTTGAAATCAGCTAGATCACAATGCAACACTTGGTGAAGTAAGACTTTAGCCTTAATGCCAACAAGAGAACTCCTGGTCAGCTTAGGACACGATGAAAAATCATACGCAATAAACTGAAGAAAAATAATCTGGGCTTTTCGACTGCATCGACTTATTGTGAAACAAATTTCTTTCTCAGACTAAGGGTAACTGAGATGGAGGGGAAACTAAATCCTTTTTCAGCACTTCTTGACATTGGAATAAGTAATGAAAAGGTCCCCTGCATCTTCCTCTGCTCCAAGGCTCATATGTCAAAGATCTAAAAGCTGAATGACGACAACAAGAGTCTTGAGAGGAAGTCTGGAAGCCTCAAGCCTATAAAAACTCAAAGTTGTACTGAAGAAAAAAATTGCAAATTTCTGGCGCTAGTCCATGTTGCCTCTATCCTCACCAGACTCTAACCCTCTTGACTATGGTATCTGAGGCACTATTGAGATGAAGACCCGTACCACCTCCCATGTGAATGTGGACATCATAAAGGCTGCTTTGGGGAAGAAATGGGCTGAACTGTGTCGGAGGAATACGTGAAGAAGGCCTGCAGTTATGTAATTTTGACCAATTTTAAAGAAAGTTACCAGATGATAAATATTCTTTGGCTACGTATTGTAAAGTTTAAATTCCCACAGTTATATTATTCGTAAATAGGTACTATTTACGTGATTTTAATATATTGAAATGAAATCATAGCATTAATTAATGGTGGAAAGTGACAAATGGTGAAGGAAATCATTACAAATTATTAATTATCTTCCATCTTTATTGCTAAATTATTCTGAATAATCCTTTTGAGACGCCACAAATTGCTCTTAATTTAACAAACATTCATCGTCGCAATAAAATAATTGGAAATTCATAGATTTGATTTAAAGAGCCATATCGGCACTAAAATAAGTATCATAAATCAAATGTAGATTCTAGACAATAGACATCATTCTGGGGTATTTCAACTTATACCTCAAATTTGAATACAATGCCTATGGTTGACCAAAATATGAGTATATATATAGGGTGATGAATTAACATAATGTTATAAATATGTTTTTGTTCAAGATTGTTTTTTTGATAAGAATTTTTTTTACCTTTTCATATCCTGAGTTGATTTGACTTTCCGTATTGAAAACGAAATCAGGACTCTAAAGAATCGATTACAAGACCTTCATTAATATTTTAAGAACTATATCCTTAAGTATTTAAGTAGGTACCTATTATTATTTCACTCACAGAAAGCCCAATTCTTTAAATATTAAAAGATTTATATAAAATCACTTAAGGATCAACTTTGTTGACTCCTTTTTTGTCGATAAAAAAAACAAACATTAGTTTTTAACATCATTACTTAGTATATATGTTAAAAGATATCTCTAAAGACTTTTTTTTTAATGTTCCTTTAATTGATGAGATGAAGTTGCACAGATAAATTATAACTAAACATGATATTTTACAGTTACTTCATTTGTTCTAAAAATTGTCTTTGAAGTCCATATGGTTGTCAATCGTCAACATTTTCAGTATGTAAAAATAGAGGCCGAAAATAAACTTGGTAACCCGAACAATTTGAAAATGTTTGAAAAAGAGCAGCTTAGCTCTCATAACGTTTCAATAAATAAGCTGCGATCACCTATAAAAGTAAATAAATAAACACAAGTCCCACTCCGTATCAATCAAGACCATAGCCAAGAATGACTACATTTTCAATCTTCCACTCCACTAAACAAGAACATACAAAAATAACTCGTCGGCGTTACTCTCCATCATACATGAGTAGTTATTTAAATATTGTTTTTTTAGCTGGCTCGTTTTTTTGGAATTGGTAATCCGAAGAATGAATTATTATTTAACTACTGACTAGTGAACTTCCTTTCCTACAATAGTCAATTATATTCCAAACCTGATTGAACATTTTTGTCTGCTCATATAAAAACTTCAATATTTGTTGCAGATTTATAATTATAAGTTCTTGTTGGACTCTGAGTAGAATAGGGATCGGAGTCATTCAAGCCAATGTTTCCCCTCCTTGCAAGTCAAAGCTGATTGTAGCTGATCAAATGAAACGTCATGACAGAAAAGCCGCTCTCCCCAAAAGCATTCTGCAAATGTCAGGGTTACCAATTGAGTTTTTGTTTGCTTTACAATCCCAAAATACACACAACTTTCGTTACTTTTATTGTAGCACACATCTTTTAATCTAAAAAGAAACTGAAAAATAGGTGAAATAGCTCAATGGACAACGCCATCAGGAGAAAATATGCCCATAAATTCAATGTGCTTTGGTTCAATACTCTTTCCCTCCTAGAGAATAAAATATAAAGCGATGAATATTGAATATATTTTAATCCATTTAGAAAATCCCCAAAACCAACATGGTAACTTTGATAATTTAAAGAATGTTTTAGAGGAGATCAGCTTAGCTATCATGACGTTCTCAATTCTACTCTGAGTCCAACAATGACTACAATTCTAACTCTACAACAAATCGCTAAAGTTACTCTCTGTCTTTTATGAGCACATTCGAATATTCAATCAGGTTTCAAATATAATTGAATGAAGTTTACTTATCAGGACTTAAATTATAATGACAATAACTAAGGAAATGAAACTTCATTCTTCCGATTACCAATTCCAAAAAAATAGTTCACTAACAAATACATACGATTTACATCACTAAAAGTATACATTATTTATGTGGCCATTACAGACAATCGCTAGTTGAGATAAAGAAATTGTAATAATATAATGTTTACTTCTACTTAATGAGCACAACTCCATCTCACCAATTTAAGGAACATTAAAAATGAGATAAGAACCACCAAAACCTTTGAACTATAGAATAAGTATTCAGTAGTTGTTATGGACTGTTAACAGCTTAACAAGAGCTATTTCTAATTCATCCAACATCTAGTAAACTGATTAGAAGAGAATAAGCAGAAAGATCGACAGCTGATAACAAAACAATCTGTATCTTTTTGCGTTAAGGGTGTGCAGAGTGAGCGGAATTGACTAGTTTTGACAAAATAAAAATGACTTTTAGTGGTGATTTTCTGATAATAACAAAAATTTGGTTTTTATGTTGGCAAAATATTGATAATATTAATAACTTTAGCCAACAACCAAATATTATCAAACTGTCTATATATTCCACCGATAATCATCTAATCTTTATTGAAGAAAAAGTGTTTACGTTTCTTATTACATCAATATATTTAAAAAATACATAATTGAGGAATGGATTATTGACTTATATATAATAAGTAATCAAATTCCTTTAAAACCGAATCTTCTTTTTTTAACAAAAAGGTAAAAAAAAAAAGTGTACATTGTATACATTAAATCAAGTATATAAAATATACATATATACTTTTTAAATCAAGGAACACAACTCTTTTTGTTTTTAGTAGATATATTTCAAGGTGAGAAACTGTCGGACTATTTTTTACGACAAGCCATGCACTCATTTTTGTTGACGCTTATAGAATAAGGTTGCTTCTTGAATTCAAGCTAGGATATTGAGCTGGACATGAGGGGTGTCCATGTTTTCAATACATTTTTGAACGACTAAGTCCTTCAACGGTAAAAATAATGGAATGGAATTTTTTTGAACATTGTTCATTTTTCTGCTTCTAATTAATTCATCTCCAAAATCATCTTTTACTACAAGAAATCATTCTGTAAGAATCATTTTTAATAATAATTTGACGAAAATAATTAAATGATTTGGCTTAATTTTTCTTTATTTGGATACAACTGTTGAATTAGTCTTCCTATATTTATCCAATGAAAAAAGATTTCTTTAATGTGGCAAGTTTATATTTTTGATAATTTTCTGTTTTATTCTCTAGTATCGATATTTGATACGTTTAATTATTAGTTAGCAAAAAGATCAAGTCTTCATAAGGTTTATAGTCTCATCATGTTCCTGAACTAAATGTACGTTTTAATGTATGATTATTTGCAATATAGATAATTGAATTTGAAACTAATAAAACGAAAATTTGCATTTTTATATAAAAAAAAATTATATATGTAATTTTGCCTACATGTAATTCGAGGTGTTTATTATTTGAAGTAGTTCTGTATACATTCTAAACTATCATACGAGTAAATTTATCTTTTATATTAATAAAGAAAAGTTTCCTTGTACGAATGTTTGAATGAAAATAAGGTATTTTGATTTAATAAATTACAATATAGTCAAGTAAATGAAATAGTGATGGAACGATTCATTGGCATTAGGAATCGGAGAATTGTGCGTTTTTTCTGAAATCAGTATGGAGAAAATAATATTTCTTTTCCGATTCTTATTTATTACTTTTCTAAGTTATGAAAAAAAAAAAAACCTTCCCAAATTATGGAAATTTTCCTTCTTACTATTAAATTTAAAATTTAATTTAATTTATAGATTTTTTTTTCCCTAGATTTAATTTTCTGCGAGAAACTATGTATTTTCAAAAAATTCTCCCAAAAATTTAATATTTGAATTTATTTTTCGAATAATTTTATATAAGAAATTATATTTTTGAAATTTTTAACAAAAATGAATTTTCAAATTCTTAACAAAAATGAATTTTCAAATTCTTAACAAACATGAATTTTCAAATTATGAAAAAATAAATTTTGAATTTTTTTTCTAAAAATTTTAATCATTGGTAAACAGCTGTGAATTTTGGACATTTTCTCCCAAAAAACTTAATTTTTTATGAACAACAGTGAATTTTTGGATTTTTTTTCAAAAAATTTCATTATTTTGTGAACAGCTGTAAATTTTTGTAAACAAAAATCCAAAAAATTTAATTTTTGCAGAATAACTTTGGGTTTTTAGAATTTTTTTTTTTTTCGAACAGTAGTAGATTTTAGAAAAAATTAAATTTTTCAAATTATTTTCAAAAAATTATTATATATATTTTTGACCCTGTCTAATCTAAGCCATAACATTGTATATGAGCGTATACATCTTAGCTGGTTTCTACATACTGTAATTTTAACAGCATTTGATAAAATTCAACTATTTAATCTTAGAAACATATCTCTCTCCAAATTGTTATACACAACTAATCAATGCAATTTCATTTAGAGAATGTATTTTTTTACAAAATATATTTTTATTGGATGTTTTTCTTCTTCTAAAAAAACAGATAACATTTCTCTGATCATTCATTAATTATATTAATTAAATAATGTTGCCTAAAAAGTAATTAAACTAATATTTCGTACCTATATTAAAAGTAAAAAATAAGTAGACTGGCTAGAAGAAGTTTGAAAAAAATGGAATTTTACTTATTTTTCTAACTACTTATGACTTTATCATCAGCTAACACAGTAATTCGGCTATTTAAATGAAGAAAAAAGGTCCAATATGGGAATAAACATTTATTGGTAAAAACATCAAAGTTTTTTGGTTAAATTTTAGCTTTATAGACTTGTTTTTATTTTATTTCCTGTAATAGTACTTAATATTGATCCATGTTTTATCCATGTACTTTATACGGTGAAAAAAAAAAGGAAATTTTACGAGGATCCAAGTGAATATAATGTAAACAGAGAATACAATTGGATGGAGTTAAGAGACTGCGATAATTATACGATGTATCCAGAGCATAGGGAAACCTATTTTCACATCTTTAGTGATGACACATTGGGAAAATTTTGATCTATAAGACGGCTTTTGTATTTCATTAGGACGATAATTGAAAATTTTGAGACTAGAAGAGGCAAAAATCCTTCACTTCTTATGTTATTTTTTTATGCCCTGAGTCCACCGAAAGGTTGTCCGTAAATTTGGAACCCCTGATGTGGCTAAATGATACTTATTTTCTCACCATGAATATATGGAAATGAAAAATCACTTTTTGGTGGGGTTTGTTAATCTATTTTTTTATAGAAAAGATTGTAAAATAAAATCGTTATACGATGACCTTAGAATTATCATTATACATGTTCATGCTAATTTGTAACACGAAGAATTGAGTTGACTGTTAAATTAAATGTTATACCTACATACATATATTTTTATCTTTTGATATAAATCTATTAATCAATGTATATTTCAGAAGAAGAAAAAAAACATAGTTTTGATTTTTATGACATTTTTATGGCAAAAAAAAAAGTTATAACATATTTATAAGCTTCAAAGTTCTCTGGGCATTTGTTACGACTCTTTACCTCCTCTGGCTTGCTCAACTTTTATTTTTTCAATCCCTTTAATCTAACGGTGTTCAATACAAGGAAGTGTTTGATGGTAGTTAAAAAAAATAGACGATGTTTTTAAATGAGATCCTCAAAAGTTACATGTGTACTAAACATAATGATATGTCAATAGAAGAGTTCACATATTACATACACTCTCGTCTCAATGATTTGCATAGCTTATTGTATTAATATTAGTAATAATAATAAGTTTGTTTATACGTCATGCAATGTATTATTGACAGTTTATAAAACTGCCAATCACAAAGAGGTTACATAATTCACCCCAAGAAGATTTTTATTAATGTAAATAGATAAATTCGACGAATTAAATCTACTGTGCCGAAAAAAGGAAACTACATCTTTATTTTTTCATATTTATTGAAATCAGGGAACACACATGTTTATTAGGTTATTCAAAAGGCTCTACATCATATATACATCAAACAGCAATAGTCCTATTTATTATATATGTTGCAAAAAACCTTCTGTTGATGTGTGGTCTCACTTAAAAACAAAAATATAACACAAAAACAGTTTAATGAGCAAAAATATTCATTGTCATGGATAAAATATATCACATTTAACATATTTCATTAATGCCTTTAATATGTTAACGGTTAAATAAGACGTGGGAGGTATTGTTTCTAATAAACATGAACAACTAATAAAATCAGTCATAGCCGCAAGATGGCGCAAAAATCTTCCGATAAGTAAACAATCTTCATACTCTATTTTTACTATTAACAAAATCCATTGAAATCTGAACACTTACTAATTGAATAATTTATAAAGGTTAATTGCTTGAAATTAATTCATATTTCGACATGTTAAATCATAAGTAATTAGTTTCAAAACAAAGCAAACCAAAGCTCTCTATCTTACGTTCAAGTCGAGAAAATGACAATTGAAGGTGATCGACAAATTTCCATTAGCGTACTCCAAGCAGTTGGGTGTCTCCAAGAACACCCTTTACGCCGTCAGCAAGTCCGAAACGTTGGAGAGGAAGAAGACTTCTGTAAAAAAAGTCAAACTGGACCTTGATGAGTTAAAGGAAACAGTGCAGGCCAATTTCCTCAAGTCCATGAGGGTCCATGCAAGAGATCATGGTGTTTCATATCAGACTGTACATAAAACTATCAAAAAAGTAGGTAGAAAGAGCCTTGTGAGGGTGGCTAGGCCATTTTCGAGACACCAGCTTTAAAAGAAACCCATCTTCTTCGTTATAAGAGTCCTTTGAGTTTTTGAAATTTTTTTTTTGACAGTTTTGGCCCCCCTTGAGCCCTGATGCAAACTCCCTCCATAACAACTTTTGGGTGCATGTCAAGAGGAAGGCCTATAGTGTCCTTTATCCAAATACCAAGGCCCTCAAAGCCACTGTCAGCCAGCAATAGGATGCCATAACAGAGGAATACATCCGAAGTGGGTGCCAGGCCTTCCACCACCGCCTGGAAGCCATTATTTGCCACTATGTGCGGCTATATTAATGATTAAGTGAGCTCAGATACACATCTATTGATTGTATTAGTTTTGTTGAAATTCTATTGTTAATTAGTTAATTATTTCTTGTTAATTTCAAAACTTAAAGTGTTCATACTTGAACGGACCTCTCGTTAGCATAACCATATAGTATACTAGGTTAATTGAGAAGTCTCAGGCCTAACATATAGATGGTGCTACTATAATTTAAAAAAAAAATATATTTTTTAGTTAGCCCTAACCTTCAAAAGATGAATGTAAGCATTTGACAGCTGTTGGATCATTAGTTTTTGAATTATAGCATTTTGAGTGAAGCAACTTTTGTTATTGTGAAAAAATGAATAAAAAGGAATTCCGCGTGTTAATAAAATATTGCTTTTTGAAGGGAAAAAATAGTGTTGACGCAAAAACTTGGCTCGATGCCGAGTTTCCGGATACTTTAGCAGGCAAATCAACCATCAAGGATTGGTATTCTTAGTTTAGACGTGGTGAAATGAGCACCGAATACGGTGAACGCACGCCCATAAGACTTTGTTACCGACGAAAACATTAAAAAATCGACAAAATGATTTTGAATGAATGTAAATTGAAATTGAATTAAATAGCAGACACTCTAGAGATATCAACTGAACATGTACAACATATGATTCACGAAACACTTTTAAACAAAAACAACAACGAGTTGAGGATTCGGATCAATGCTTGAAGATGATCAAGTGTTATAAAACCGAGTTTTTGCGTAGATATGTGACAATGGATAAAACATGACTCCATCATTTCTCCATACTCCGAAGTCCAATCGACAGTCATCCGAGTGGACTGCACACGAAAATGCAACAGCCGGCTGGCAAGGTTATGGCGTCTGTATTTTGTTGGGGGATTGCTATAATCAGTCTATCACCCTTGAAGGGAATTATGCTAAATAAAAAAAACCTAAATTTTGCCCAAAAATGTGTTTTACTATCGTAGGCCGGAGACTTTTCAATTGACCTGTTATATATATATACCGGTAGTTGCATAAATACGCGGACTATTTGTGGCAAATAATTAAATGTGTAATAAAATTCGTATGACGTATTTTTTTTGAGAATTATATAATAGAGAATTTATTCTGGTATAAAATTTAATATAATTACTGAATATAACCGTCATCAGCTGCTATGACACCCTCCAAGGGCCTGCAGAAGGCCTTGCACACATTGATGATGTAATGGTCTTCCGTGGCTGCCCATTGCTCATTGACAATGGCCTTGAATGAATCCAAATTCGGATGGTGGGTAGCACAGGCCTTCTTCTCAATTTGCCACCACACACTGTAGTCAAGGAGATTCAAATCAGGTGATTGAGGTGGCCAAATGTTTTTGTTCCAAAATGGCATGTTGGCAGCGAGCCAATCCTGAGTCATTCCAGAGATATGGACAGGTTTTTCAGATCTTTTCCCTCCTTGACAAGCTTCTGGACCTTGAACACAGTAGTCCTGGATAGTCCAGTGTCCTTGATTATCTCCTTGACAGACCTACCGGCGCGGAGGAGATTGGCAACCATATGACGTTTGACCTTGTGATTAATCGTAAACGACTTTGTTATATGCGAGTAAGAAAAACCAAAACAAAGCCAAAAGATTTAGCGAGTTATTTGTGCCGGAATTTTTTATTTCCGGTTAGGTCGAGATATAAGAGTTTAAAATGGTATTTATGCAACTACCGGTATATATAAAATGGGTGTAACGATGCCACTGGTATTCTATAAAATGTGATTTTTTTAACCATTCCCAAAATGAAATTTGTTCAAGCAGTAAAAAATTAAATTATCCTAAAAACAGGACACACTAGTTTATACCATACATATTAAAGAAGATATAATTTAGTGTCTAATTACATATTTATATATACGACATACAATTAGCTTGAGGCATCGTCGACTATCAAGAGCGTATAATTATTATGTACAAACTACAAACTTGTTCAAGCCATTAGTAGAGAACCTCCTTGATTATGAATGTTCCATCTTGTGTTAGTGATATATTTCTTAAAAGAAATAAAATGTTCGGCACATAGTTAGTTAAAAAAATCAAACACTTCCGTAGAATATTTATATATTCAAAAAATCATACTTAATTCATTATGAATTCCGCCCAAGTTCTAAATCTATACATATTTAAATCTAAATGAAATTATAATTTAATACTAGTAATTTAAAGTAGGGGAGACCATTAAGAGTATTAACAATTTTTCTTTTTGGCTAAATTGATCAGAGGCGGTTTGAATAAAACATGCCACAATTGAAAATACATGAAACCTACTGTTTAAAAAAAATATACATACTAAGAGATTAGACCATGCAATAATTTTTCTACAAGTTGCTATTGAATTTGACTTCTAAAATACTAGAACTCTCTCTGTAGGCCGTAAATCGAATTTGAGTTTGAAATTTAAAAAAATACTTTTGAGTATTTCATCGTTGAGTCTACCAAAGTTTTGAAATATGAACTTTCAATGTATTACAAGCCTGGTCTGAAAAGTTTCTTACCTCAACGTGAAGATAACAGGAGTCGTTAATAAAATCCATTAGCATCTGTTGACAGTTAATCTCCAAAGTTACAGCCATTTTGAAATTGCAGTTATCATGTAACAGTTGTTTAAGTGAGTTTTTGTGAAAATAGTCAAAATTGAAAATCAAGCTATCTTTAAATATTTGTTTTTGAAAGGCAATACAACTACTGAAATAGAAAATGAGCTGAATTATGTGTATGGTGACTGTCCACCATCATTTACCATAATGAAATTTGGGCTGCTAAATTTAAACGTGACCGTATAAGAATTTTACTTCAATATCACAAAATATCATAGCTTATATATACAAGAATTAAGATTAATGTTTAAATTAAATTATTATAGTAGAAAGATATTTAATAAAATTAATTTTATATGTAGATCACTGATCCGTATTATATGTAGTTTGGATAATTACGTTCTCTAGAACCTTTTTAGGGACCTGCTCAGACTAAAAAGATGTTTGATGAGTAATAATATAAAATAATTAATCGAAAGAGAACATTTTGAATAAAGTCAACAATTACTCAAACTTATACTTAAAGTAATAGAACAAAAACACAGAAACAAAAATCAATATGGTAACCCTGAAAATTTGAAGAATGCTTTGAAAGAGAGCAGTTTAGCTGTCAGGACGTGTCATTAAATCAGCTACAAACAGCTCTAACGAATGGGGAGAGGAAGAATGAAAAAAAAAGAAAAAGAAAAGAGATTGGCAAGATTGACTCCGATGTCGATCTTCAATTCTTGTCTGAGGCCAAAAAGGACTTATACATATAACTCTGCAACAAATCCTCTGTGTTACTCTTCGGCATTCATAAGTGTACACAGGACTCATGGTTAGTCTTTATTTTGAGATGTTATTGCACGAAGTAGAAAATGAAGTTAACTAGAATGATATTAGAAAAACGTTTGGTTAGCAACAAATTTTCAATTCTCTATGAAAATTTACTAGCATAACAGATGACGTCATTAGCACGATATTATAATGATAGAAAATAATTTAGAAATCTAAATACAAATAGATATAATAAATAATGAATCAATAGAAAAACCAAATTTATATTACTAAATTTTTTATTTTATATGTATTATATTTACCCAAACAAATGTGCCCAAGACGTCGCTAGAAAGAGAGAAACTCAATAAATTTGTTGTGTTTGCCATCATATTATCTTGTTGCTTAACATTGGTTAACTCCTCAGTATTTAAATAATAATGATAACGGATTAGGAAAAGAAAAACATTACTGAAGTTGCCATCTCAAAAAAATAAAACCGGCCACTTAAAAGAATGGTTACGAATATCATCACTGGTTATTGTGCCTCTGTAATTTTCCCCTTATCCCTCGAAATCTCATTCATATTTCGAAGAAAATTTGATAAAAAATTACTGATTTTAGTTCTTCACAAATTGACCAAAAGCACAGACCGTTTGTATCTCCATCTGGACTGTTTTTATATCCATAAGTTTATTACAGCCTCATACAGCCAAGAAGACTTCTGCAACAACAATATCGCTTACTTCTGGCCTGTCATCATATTACCCTCCTCTAGTCTTGACTTCAACCCCCTGGATTTTGCAGTTTGTGTATTGTCTTGGAGAAGAATGTTGGCCTCACCTATTGTCCAAATTTGGATTCACTCCGAGCTGTCATCTTGACACAACCTTCATCATCAAGATCAAATCTGTTCACCGTGTCGAGGCTGTTATTGCGTGTAAAGGAGGGAATATTAAATATAAGATTGAGCGAAATAAAGTATTAAAACATATCAGAAATTAAATTTTTGGTTGTCTTTTCTCGATTCCATAAAAATCACGATTTTGGCTACTGCAAGTTTTGATCTCCTCTCTGTACACTTTTAAAATGTCTATTTATTCATATAAATGATTTATTTTGTGTGAAAAACTGACTCTATTATTCACTCTATTCTAAAGAAATTATGATTTTGACCCATAAAGGTGAAAATAACATAATATTTAAGAGAAATTACAAAATTTTATTTTTGGGACCTACAATTTTTTTAAAAAAAGAACGAAACAGGAACTGTTTGACTATTATTGGTTGAAAATACCAGATAAGTGTATGACCGAAAATCCAATGTCTTACCATTATTGCTGATAATAATTAGAAAATGCTTATAAAATCCACAAAATAAGTATATATAAAGCTTCAACTGAATTGGGGAGCCTCCAAAATACGTTCAATCGTCCTGAAATTTGGCATGCCTTTCATAGTATCACAAATTCCTTTATAGCCTCCATCATGAACTTATAAAGTTATGATTTTTCGGCCCACTCTAATCATATAAAATGATGGCAGTTAATGATAATATAATCAAGTTCCTGAAAATAATACTTGATCCTTTCAAGGAGAGATAGAAGTACTGAGTACACTAAGCTTATTTAAAAAAAATATAAACCTGATACTATTAAAACATTGTACTTAAAGTGATAATAGTGATCAATTAAGTAGTATTTATAAATAATTAAAATGTTTTCATGCCAATTAGTTTTTACTTTCACATTTTTTTAAAACTATGAAAGGATTTACCGTGATGGTATTTTGTTAATTGCAATCTTATAACATATCTAAACAGTTTATAAAGTTTATTTATGTGTTTTGTCAACATGAAAATATAAAGGGGATTCCAAAACTTTTAGTAGCATTTATTTACAGTCTCCCCCCCCCACGTTATTTTTAATTACGAGGTTTTATTTCTTAACCAAACGACAGTTTAACATAAATAAAAATTAGTTTTATCATGGGTCTCGAAGTGTAAAAATGTCGGAACAACGAAAAAGACTAAAAAGCAAAAAGGTAACAAGATGGTTGAAATAAAATATAAACAAAAACTATTTATATGGATTATGTTCAGGATTCACATAACCTCAATAAAAAAATATGGAATATAAATACCCTTCGTAGATGACTAATGTTTTACAATTTTTGTTTTAAAATAACTTTTATAATTTTTATGAGCATTATTATGATTCAAATACTATGGTTTTAATTAATAGTTTATGGTTCTGGTTTATTCTAAAGAAAAATACATGACCTTGTCCGATAGGTTAACTTCTATGAAATTATACCACATGAATCTTAATCAAAAGATATTATATCACAATGAACAGAGCAAGAGATGAAAAAGTGCATGTACAGAAATTTAGAAGAATCAGAAGGAGAGATAAGAAAAAACATTCATGATTTAAATAAATGACGCCTCTATCCCTTATAGTATCTTTAGGAGCTAAAACAAAAATCCAACACTTACATGGTCTCCTCCGCGCCGCTGTCAGTGCCTAGTAGACTACAGATTCATTTGGCATCTCTATATGCTTACAATATAAAGAAGTCCATTAAGAATGGTATTGGAGTTGAAAAGAGATTACAGCAAAGAAGAGCAAAAACTTCTGTAGTAACAATATGGCTGACTGCTGACCTTCCTTCATGTGGGCCTCCTCCACTTCTGGACTTAGCAGTTTGAGACATCTTAAAGGACAATGTCTTCCTCCACCTTTTCCCCAAATTTGAATTCACTCTGAGTTGCCTTCATGACAGCCTTCATCGTCTAAGCTGCTAATCATAACTCATTTACATTTTCAGAATATGTTAAGATTGAGATTAAATAGTAATGTTGGAATGTTCAAATGAATTTTCATTGTATTTCTTAGTTAGCGCTCTAAAGACTAAAGTACTCCTCAATCACCCAAAATTTTGAGTCTTTTTTTTCCAACTCTTATTATTATTCTCTTATTTTTGATGACAGAACACGTCATATGAATTGCATATTGAGTAGTTACATCTAAGTGTGCTCATGAAAAACAGAGAGTGACATTGATACTGATCCATATCCCTTACAATCCATGTTAGTAAAATAAGGGAGCAGATCGGTAACCGGAAGCTACAATCATTCCTTGAGAGTAATTAACTTATTTCTAATAGACAACACGGGTTCCGTCCTAATATGTCGTGTGTCTCGAATCTAATTTCTTTCTGGGATGTTATCGTCAGTTGTCGTAACTGTAACATTGGCTGTGTTGTTATATACTTTGATTTCAGCAAGGCCTTCGACAAAGTTCCTCATGGGAAACTTATCTTTAAAATTGTCTAACATCGGTATAAAGAGTCGGTTGTTACAGTGGCTTAGTTCCTGGTTGACGAATAGTATACAGAGTGTAGTGATCAATTCCACTGTTTCTGAGCCTAGTGACGTTATTTCATCTGTTTCACAGGGTAGTGTACTTGGATACACGCTCTTTGACATTTAAATTAATGAATTAGTAGATAATTTTTCAGAAGATACATTCTTACACGCGGATGATACAAAAATCATATGTTCTGATTTAAACTCTGTCGACGATGTCTATACCAAATTTTTTAACTGGAGTGTAACTTGGATAACGCCTATAATTATTATTAAGAACGATAATTTTTATATTTTATAAAATAAGTCGACCTTAGAGGCTTTGTTTATCGCCGCAGGTCGAAATAAATAAATAGTTTCTTTAGGAGCTATCGTCTATATTATTAAAGCAGAATTTGTCTTTTGCCGACGCCTCATTGCTCCAGAAATCGATGGGTACTACCATTAGTTATGAAAATGGGATCCCGATAGATACATTTTAGTGTCGACTCTGTGTTTGGGGGCCCCTATAATGAAGAAAACACTTTTTAATTTAGGATTTTTCATGAACAGATACGAGAAGAATTTTAAGTACTAAATGTGAAAGACTGAGATACGATCTTTGTAACTCAAAACATTAAGAATCGTGTACTTTTGATTTGAACTTTATTGACTTATATCAGTAATTTTATAAAAGAATATAAACCTTCAACCCCTTTGATTTTCCTCTCTCAAATCCCCTTTTTGTATACTCACAACAGGAGGTAACATGATTTTAAAAGTGCTACTCCGAAAGTAACTAATTTATATTCATTCTATTCAATGTTTTATGGGTACAATATAAAAATAACTATATATTGATTCTACGTAACGTAAATCATTCTACACCTTGTGAATCTTTACATCTGATTGATGTAAATAAATATATAAGTACATTTGTGCACTTAACTATTAATGAAAAAGTTATTTTATACACATTTTATTGAATAACAAATTTCGTTAATAATTTTTTTATTAGTACACACTTATGGACTATTTATATTCATGCAATCTCTAACGGATTAATGAATTTAGAAATATACAGTATGTACCTAAAGGCCGTCTCAATTATTTGAAGAAGCAATGAAATAATGTACGTTTTAAATTGCTCATTACTCATAAAAAATATAAGTTGCGTGAACGTCAGACCTTTTACTTTTGACCTTTAGTGGAATGGAAGTCATGGAGGAGCTAAAAAAGGAAATCTCTTCATGCATTGATGCAGGAGACAAGATCAAGAATATTGCGGAACGTGTCTGTCTGTCCACAGTATATAGTCAATAACAATTACTTTGCTGATCGTCCTCGGAACCGGAGGCCAAGTTCAGCTTGCACAGAAGTCAACATGAGTACAGTGTGTGACAAAAATTGTAGTTGTTCCCCGTATTAATATCCGTCAGGGAGTTAACCATTGATGAAAATTCCCCAAGATGATACATGACCTAGGCCTGAAATCAAGAGCCTGTACCAAAGTTCAAGGACTGACAACCCAAAAACGCGGAAAAAGAGTGGAGAGTTACAAGAAAATTATCAAAGAACTGAGCTTTTACCACCCTTCCACCAATTCTAAATCCCTTGGATTACTTTATGTGGAGCGCCGAGAAGTCCAAGGCCTGTGCAGTCTACCACCCACTGTTGATGCCCAGAAGGCCTCTGTGGATAGAGAGTGGAAAAACACGTCCGAAGGCATAGTGAAATACATGTGTAACAAATTTAGGACCCATATTGAGGCTCTATGAAGTAATTTTTGAAAAAAATTACAAAGGGAACAATTGGAAAAAAATTATGTTTAATTTTTTTTTTTGAATAAGATACATAATTTACGCTTAATACTTATTTTTGTTTGAATATTTTTTTGGTAAACTTTTGTTACACCCTTTATATTTAAAAAAAAGTAGAGATGACTTTAACATCTTATAATAATATAAAGCACGAAATGATCAATTTGATCCATTAACTTCTTAAAACGTTGAACAAACAAACATTCATTCTCCAATTCTATGAATTCCATTCATTTATAGCCTTTTAAAGATTTTAATCTGGTAGCTTTATTCGCTTGTTCTTTTTTTATACGTATTGTAGGTCAATACTGATATTTCATTGTTAGAAGCCATGTAAGCACGTTGTACATAATAAGTTGTTAACACAAAGTCATTCTTCTGTAACTAATTGTATTAATTCAGCCCTCTTGACTATTATATAGGGTGTGGGAGGAAAATTTAAGAAGAAAAATTACTTTTTATTAAAAAACCCCCAACAAAAAAATATCCACCTATGCGATGACTAATATTTTATCAATGTGACCACACTACAAAACAACCACATTTTCGACACAAGAGTGATTCCTGGCACAAATATTCTGAATGTATTCCTAGAACATCTTTTTCCTTTTTATCCATGAGGCTGACCTTCAATTTGTTTTTGCCTTCAAAACATTCCAGACATCTCAATCAAGAGGATTGAGATCAGGTGAGAAAGGCAGCAATTAGAAGTCAAAGTTCTCCAGGCATTACATTTGTACCTTGTTGGATGTTTGAGATGGAACCTCATCTTGAGTCCTTACTTAATTTCCCTCTGGGTAATTGGTCTTCAACTTAGACAAGATAGTTCAATTCCATACCTTATAGTTGGCCTCGATGTCAACTTTTTCATTGTACTTGAATAAATATGGATCCAGCTTCTTGTCATCATATACATGACTGCTCCTGCTAGATGATTTACTCTGAATGGTTCTTTAATTTCACCGGTAGAGAGGGGATCTGTGTAAAGAAAAAACTAGGTATAGCTACTTGTAATAGCAAAGGAAAAACAGATCATGCGTCTGTTCTTTCTTCTTTTTTGTTAATTATTTAAAAGTTGTAGTTTATTAACATCGCCCTCTAAAAGAAGAATTCTCCCCGATCTTTGGTGTAAATTGATTTAAAAATACATAATAAAATAAATTTATATGAATTGGAATATAAATTATTATATTTTCCCTGTAGAAATGCTATTTTAAATGTAGAACGTTCTCCTCTTAATAGCAGTAATTCATTTTCTCCCTCCAAAATCATAAAAATCAGCTGATAGTAACTAGAGTCTTCATTCAGGTGTACCATATGTCTCACACCCGCCTTCTCCTTGCGCTCTAACAAAACCCCACCTCGACTCATCGGATAATACTGTAATGAATTTGTCATTTTTGCGGTTTAGGACCCTGTACAAAGTGAAGATGTTCTTGCCTGATAATATTTAAGCGTCCATAAGATCAACCTTTTTGCTGATTGAGTAATCACCTTTTATCTCATTATTTTTTTTTAAATTTAGGCGTGAAAAGAAAAGATAATTTGTCATCTGATTGTATTTTTTTTATCCTTCATATAATGTTGGAACAAATAAAAAAATAGAGGGAACAAATTACCTTACACACTCCGTACAACACTCGCCTATTTCAATAATACAATATACCACCATGAGTTACGTTATCTTCATTTACATAATATGATTCACATTGATAATGTTGTTCACATCATGGTCAATGGTATACATATTTTTCAAAATCATCTGCATGTATCTTAGAATACAAAAACTATTAACAAGGCATTCAAAAAAAAAAAAAAGACTATTTCCTAAATGACTTAACATATTATTATATAATCGATGACTGCTTATAGAATATTTCTTAGTATCTAAGTCAGCGGTATTTTTATTAATATAAATCTTTTTTGTTTAATTTTGCTCCTATGTGGGGTGGTCTAAAAAGTTTCCAACCTCATCATGAAGATGTCAGCATTCGTAACAGCACTTGTAAATAAAAGCTAGTCATATCTATCTAGCATCTTTTGACAGTTACTCACCAAAGTTTCAGCCATTTTGGCAGTTGTTATGAAACCGTCGTTTGAGTGAGCTCATGTGAATGTTTTTGTGAAAATGAACAGAATTGATAATGAAGCTGTCATTAAATATTTGTATTTGAAAGGGCAACCTTTAAATATATTAAATGCAGAGCAGTATATAAAGACTTGTTGTGTTAAAATTTGACGCAATCCAAACCTGAGTAATGGAGCAAAAAACAAAAAGTGTCTCCTCAACAATTATTTTACAGAGCAACCCACCAAGAACTATTTCGACAGGTTACAGCTATGTGAGCAACACTGGGGTAAGTATATAGAGTTAAAAGGAGGTTATGTTGAAAAATAGCAACAATTTCTTATATATTTTTATGGTCGGAAAGCTAGTTACAAATATTTTTGCCAAATTTCAAAAAGGTAATAATTGAAGTGATAAACATAAAATTTTGCATTTATAAATTATTTTTTTGAAAAAAGAAAACAATAGTATTTGAAAATGTCAAAGCTTTTGTCAAAATAGGCCAAAGATTAAATAAATAATTCATTCCATTTAAAAAAAAATCAAGTCAAGGTCCCTTTAGTGATATATCGGCTATCCAAAATGGGGTCTTCCGGATAAGAACTTTCAGCAACTTACAGCACGAATATGATTATTCCATGTGATGTAGTAGTTTCAATCAGGGATCAAAAGTCAGAGATACATTGTTGAAAAGGAGGGTTGTTTGCTTATATGAATACGGATATTCATAAAATGAAAATAATCTGCGGATAAAAATACGAAATATAATTAATAAATTATAGTATTTCCTTAATTTTTGTCTATACTACATATTTGTAAATACAAATAAATAATTTGTTGAAACATTTTGAAAAATGACATTTTATTTTATTTCTAGGTATGTTTTTCTATAAGAGTTATTATTAAACTGATCATGAGTTTTGGTCGGATAAAAAATAAGTGTTACTTTTAATAAGCAATCAATACTAAAACAACATATTTGGGAATTAAAAAAAGTAATTTTTGTTCAAAAATATATTTGGTGGTACAATAATCAAATTTTAAATGTGAAGAGCAAACATAAAGATGTATCGGTTTCAATATGATGACATCCGGTCAGTTACCAATCCAAATGTTAAAGACATGTCTGAATCGGACGCAAAAGCCGTCATATAAAATAATATTTTATAAATAAGGTCATTATAGATAGTCACCAGTGGCCTCATCAACTATCAATGCTGTATAATTTTTATAAGTCTAATTTAGCCGTTACTTAAGCCTTAATTAAAAATAATGTCAAAATATTAAGGTGTTTTAAAGATCCTTAAAAGTTTTACTTAACTAATTGAAATGGTAAACTGAAATATATTACTATAGTATAATATTATTTCAAATGATTCTTTATAGATGACACTTTAAAATTTGGTACATTTTTTATAGACTGATAACAGGAATGACACGGAACTGGGCAGTATGTGGGCCTGAACCGATTTTTAGTACCATATAAAGGACCTATACAACACTAAGCAAACATAAGGAAAGTTAACATTTCCCTCCCCGCCCTTTTTGATCGTACCTAATTAATGCAAAACAAAATTAATAGTAAAAATTTAGCCATTACATAGGGATTTTTAGAACCTAATAGTTGAATTTAAACATCACTATTTTACTGTGATATAAGATGTATAGGGTGTACAAGTTATCTGAGCTACAAAAAAGATATTTTCTTTTCAAAGGCAATTTTCTCTCTAACCAGCTAATAGATTAAAAAGATAAGACCAGATTCTAAAAGCTTTATAGATTTTTATTTATTTAGTTTCATAAAATAATATTCAGTCTGAATTAAAAACTCTATACTAGGCCACAAACACGAGGAGGCCAGATTTAGATACAAAAGTCCGGTAAGATGAAGCATCAAAATTGTTTTGGAGCCATTTGAGACATTTTGCTGTTGCCTCAAAATCACCTTAAGAGGCCTCAAATTCCTTCATCACATTGCCAACGAATGTCTAACTGAGTTGCAGATTTTGAGCAATTTTGTCTCTATTTTTTTCAACTGGTGCAAGTTTAAAAAATATATCTAACTACAACAAAATCAGCTGCCTAAGTAACGCGTTTTTTCATGAGAGGGCACCAAAGTGTCGGTATAGATATCTTGCATACCCTGTAATTACTTTTTTTTCTCATTTTTAAGGTCATTTGATGAAGTTTCTTTCAGGATATTTTAGAAATTTGTCCATATAATTTAATAAATTTATCGACTCTAAACAGTTTTAGTCTATGATCCAATATGTGACAATACTCTTTATAAGTCATGAATATCAATATTTATATTATCCACATAACTGTTTTTGATATACTTAAAAACTTTGTTTATAAATAATTTTACAAAAGAATCTTAATTATTTTTCTTATAAATATATTTAAGTAGTGATTATATAACATGGTTTTATTCAAGGTTGTAGAATTAGTTTATTATATGGCCTTGTTTGAGTGACTATCAAACAGGTTCACGTACAATTTTTTTGCAAATAAAAGTAACTTTAGAATGAGTCTTGCTCTTCATTTTGCCATAAATTGCATGACAAATTTATTACAATAAGTTTATCTTCCTTGATGTTTTATTTATTATAACTTGTTTTGATTTTGAAATTAATGCTCAATTCAAGTTAAAAATTATATTTATATTTTATAGAGTTCTTCTAAAATTTATATTTATAACTTGAATTTCTCCAAATGATTAACTCGGAAACTTTAATATCTACATAGTGCAAATTTTTTTATAAATAGATTTGATAAATCGGAATATACGAGCGCCTTGACTGACTGTTATATGTTATTAATGAGTAAAGTTTTTATCACTTTACAAATATGGTGTTGCCCACGTTTTTGCTTTACTGTTAAAACTAAATATACATGGTCTGAATGAATCTATTGCCAAATCTTTTAGTACATTTTAATTATTTAAAAATAACTATGGTTATTCAAAATGACTCCTTGACCTTGAATGTCTATTCAAACGCATTACCGTTGTTATAACATTGGCTTACACAGTTTGTTCAAATATTATACCACAAGTTGGCTAAATTTGTGCAAAGGGATTACTCATTTTAAAAACTTAAGTCGAAACCATTCTCTTGATAGATCAATCCAGCAAGTTCAAATTTGGTGAAAAGATAATTAATTGTTCCTTGTCAAAACTTCTAAAAGTTAGTTTTACACTTTCAAAAGAGTATCAACGTTGAGAAGATGTTCCATCTGTTTAATAACACGCCTCTTAGGTGGGAAAGGCTCAACAAAACTATGACATCACATATTTTTTTTAAATCTAAAAAACTACAAATATACCTCCTGGTTGTTTATTACTTCGTCTGGAATCTGATGTTTTAGAAGCATAATGACCTTATCTCTGAATCTGTCAGCATCCATTTTAAGATAAACATACCATATAAGCTGTGGAACCCAGGAAATTGATCGTCTCAGTACTCGATATATTTGGCCTTTGAGAAATTTGGTGATAAAACTTTGCTATTGAGCTCGAATGAATTTTTTGATTTCTAACTGCCTCACACTATATTTATACAAAATAAAGTTGAGGCTTTGAGTCCTAAGAAAGACATAGAATACTATTTTTGTATAAAATAGAGCAAAAACTTGATGGTTGAGAAGGGATTGATTTGTTTTCAGTTATTTCTTATGGGGAAAATTGATTCGGAGCTCGACTACTGCAATGCTTCTGTATAATTTGTGACTTTGACGAATCATACTTAGTGAAATATTTATGTTGAAGGAGAATAATACAAAGATATGAAGTAGTGATGGTTGTAAGATAGAGACTTAAATTTATTTTATGGACGAGAAGGATATTTTTATAGATATGTACGAGTATATAAAATACATTTATAAATTGGAATGCTTAAATACAAAGATATTTATCATGACGTATGCAAGTAAATGTTGGATCCTTCAGTCCTCTTCCTCATAAAATTTTCCTTTAAAAAAACACCTTGATTGATACCTCTTCCAAGTTTTTTTACTATAGGAATGTACTCGTGTTATAATCAAAACTACCTTATTAAAGACCAAGAGAAGATACATAATTTGATGGAAGGATCGATATTAAGACGATAATGAGACTTTAAGTCAAGATAAAATTAATTTGGTTTTGGTCTTGGTTTAGAAACCAACCAATACTTTGAAGCATGGGCGTAAGAGATAAAAACCCCTTCAAATCAGAAAAATTCTAGAATTAAATTGACTGCGTGCGAGCAATTCATATTTTTTAATAATATGTTTAGAAAATGAAAAACATTATTTTGAATGGATGTTTATCACATTCGCAATAAAACCAATGCTAACATGATGGGCAGACTCGGCAGTTTCCCTTATTTTATCCATATTTTCGACAATTGGGTATCAAAATTACCAGAACAGAATTGACGAAACCAAAATTGCGCGTAATTGGGTTTTACAATATTAGAACCATCAACACTATCCACATTTTCAGCCAGCTGGTTTGCGTTTTTTCTTTATCAAAGAAAAACTGTAAAATATATGGTATTTTCCCTGTTGTCAATCATTGATGTACACTCAAACAATACTGATTCAACGAATCACAAAACTGTCTAAACAGTTTTTTAGTAGGAAATCTTATCTTTTTAACGCTATCTTGTGTAAGCCAATTGCACTTATGCAACGCTAGATAGACATTATTAAATGACTCTATTGGAAAAGTAATTGATTTCTGTTTACAACAATTAATTATTAAAGCTAAAAATGAAGAAAAAAAATGTATTTTATAAAAAAATTGTATGGAAAAAATGGTTAAAAAAAAAATATTACCAATATTTTATATATATTATAAAAAGATCACCAAAAATTGTTTTGGTTACGCTATCAACGTCCTATTTTGCTATGTTGCTGTTAATTTAATGCAAAAAAATTGTCCTTTTTTTTATCAAAATTACCCATATTCAAATGTATCGTACCATTCCAATTTTAAAGCAATTAGCCTTATAGTGTGATTGTATTATTTTTTATGATAAACTCAAAAAATTTCCGATACGTCCCATCCATAAAACACATCTCCTTTAATATAAAAACTATTTAATAGTTAATTTGATACCCTTGACATTAAGATTTCTCTCTCACGGTAATTTACACGAATGGAAAATTCCCATGTAATCAAATATTAGATTATGTCATTATATAAGTTTCATTTAATTACATATAAGTATAAATATTGTCCCCATATTAACACAAAAACTATATTTTGTATATAATCTGTGTTTTTGAAGGAGTATGAGATGTGACCTTTTAAATGACGCATATTTTTTAATAAGAGCTACATGGAGTTGTGTAATGCGGGAGTAGACTTTAAATCCGCAGATCTGTTTGTATATTTCACAATTATACAACATCCAGGTACACCAAAAATAGACTTGTTCATCACATACTATTTATTTATTGTTGATTGAGGTATACAATCTAAAAAAAAATGTACTCTTGGGGTCAAAATTACAACACATTTACTATTTTTATCGATAATGATCAAACAAAGACATGAGATTTGAGAATACATTTGTAAAACTCGCTGATATTTATTCCTAAACTATAAAAAGAAAATACTTAAATTTCAAATGAGATTAAATAAGTCGATTTTCTGGATCCTTCCCTATTATAC